>NW_027009346.1:0-47555 GCF_036934945.1 Oncorhynchus masou masou | reverse complement strand
TTTTACAACGGTTTCTATCAGTTCGTATACATCATGCTGATCACACATTTCCACAGTGACTGAAGACACTGACCGCCTAATCCATTTATTGTGAGTTCAAGTATTGTTTTGGGGTATCTGAAAGTGGAGGGATGAAGTGGAAGTGTGCAGGGCAGTTAACCAAGTGATTTAGGCATCGAAACCATCCTCTGCAATCCAGTTTGCTTTTAGCAATTAATTGCAAACAGAAGAGAAAGAGCTGGGCACATAACACAGAGATTGATGAATTGAAGCTATCCAATTCTACTTTTAGAAATGTAGTGTAAACAGGGATTTTATTTTAAAATTCGAGAATTTCATGTGCATGTCTCTGTGCCCTCTGTGATTCTTTTTTTATTACTGCTTCTATCAATCCATATAGGTCATGCTGATCACAGAGAGACACATTGGCTTAAGACACTGATCTCCTAATCCATGTATTGAGAATTCAAGTGTTGTTTTGGGGTACCTGAAAGTGGAGTGATGAAGTGTAAGTGTGCCTGGCAGTTAACCCAGTGATTTATGGATCGAAACCATCCTCTGCTATTCAGTTTGCTTTTCGCAATGAAGTGCAAACAGAAATATTAAACCATAATTTCATGGGCACGTCTCCGTGACCTCTGTGATTATTTTTTGACTGCTTCTGTCAGTTTGTACAGTTCATGCTGATTACAGAAGCGAAGCGGAAGCGTGATGTCAACTTTAACCACGTGTACGATCGGTTGAAACCACTCTCTGCTATCCAGTGCATTTTAAGCAAGTATCCCAGTGGCCTAATGGATAAGGCACTGGCCTTCTAAGCCAGGGATTGTGGGTTCGAGTCCCATCTGGGGTGGATGAATACAAATTCATATGGAGGAGGAGAGATCTGCAAGCAACACAAAGTTTGATAGATTGAAGCTTTCTGATTCACTTTTAGAAATGAAGTGTAAACAGGGATTTTATTTTAAAATTCGAGAATTTCATGTGCATGTCTCTGTGCCCTCTGTGATTCTTTTTTTATTACTGCTTCTATCAATCCATATAGGTCATGCTGATCACAGAGAGACACATTGGCTTAAGACACTGATCTCCTAATCCATGTATTGAGAATTCAAGTGTTGTTTTGGGGTACCTGAAAGTGGAGTGATGAAGTGTAAGTGTGCCTGGCAGTTAACCCAGTGATTTATGGATCGAAACCATCCTCTGCTATTCAGTTTGCTTTTCGCAATGAAGTGCAAACAGAAATATTAACTTCTTGAAACTCCCCATCCCGGATCCGGGTTTGTGACTAAAGCCTCAGGCTCATTAGCATAACGCAACGTTAACGATTTCTGAAAATCGCAAATAAAATGAAAATAATGCGTCTGCTCTCAAGCTTAGCCTTTTCTTAACAACACTGTCATCTCAGATTTTCAAAATATGCTTTTTAACCATAGAAATTGACTAATTTGTGTAAGAGTATGCAAAGCTAGCATAGCATTTTGAGTAGCATTTAGCACGCAACATTTTCACAAAAACCAGATAACCAAATAAATAAAATCATTTACCTTTGAAGAGCTTCTGATGTTTTCAATGAGGAGACTCTCAGTTACATACCAAATGCGCAGTTTTTCCTGAAAGCGTCTGTGTGTAGGAGAAATCGTTCCGTTTTCTACATTGCGTTTGGCTACCGAAACGAACCGAAAATTCAGTCACCTACAACGTAAAACTTTTTTCCGGATTAACTACATAATATCGACCGAAACATGGCAAACGTTGTTTGGAATCAATCCTCAAGGTGTTTTTTCACATATCTCTTCATTGATTGATATGCAGTTCGTGGAAGCTTGCTTTCCTCTCTGTATCGCATGGAAAAATACTGGCAGGTGACTTTTGCACACCAATTTCGGCGCAGGACACCGGGCGGACACCTGGTAAATGTGGTCTCTTATGGTCAATCTTCCAATGATCTGCCCACAAATACGTCACAATGCTGCAGACACCTTGGGGAAACGACAGAAAGGGTTGACTCACTCCTCTCGCATTCACAGCCATATAAGGAGACAATGGAAAACAGAGCCTCAAAAATCCTTGTCATTTCCTGGATGCCATCTCATCTTGGTTTTGCCTGAAGCTCACGTTCTAGGGCACGCACAGAGAATATCATGGTATTTCTGGACACGTCAGAGTGTTTTCTTTCGAATGGTATCAATTATATGCATAGTCGAGCATCTTTTTGTGACAAAATATCTTGTTTAAAACGGGAACGTTTTTCATCCAAAAATGAAATAGCGCCCCCATAGATGTAAGAGGTTAAACCATAATTTCATGGGCACGTCTCCGTGACCTCTGTGATTATTTTTTGACTGCTTCTGTCAGTTTGTACAGTTCATGCTGATTACAGAAGCGAAGCGGAAGCGTGATGTCAACTTTAACCACGTGTACGATCGGTTGAAACCACTCTCTGCTATCCAGTGCATTTTAAGCAAGTATCCCAGTGGCCTAATGGATAAGGCACTGGCCTTCTAAGCCAGGGATTGTGGGTTCGAGTCCCATCTGGGGTGGATGAATACAAATTCATATGGAGGAGGAGAGATCTGCAAGCAACACAAAGTTTGATAGATTGAAGCTTTCTGATTCACTTTTAGAAATGAAGATTTAACAGGGATAAAAAAGGAGAATTTCATGGGCATGTCTCTGTGCCCTCTGAAATGCATTTTGTTTTTACAACGGTTTCTATCAGTTCGTATACATCATGCTGATCACACATTTCCACAGTGACTGAAGACACTGACCGCCTAATCCATTTATTGTGAGTTCAAGTATTGTTTTGGGGTATCTGAAAGTGGAGGGATGAAGTGGAAGTGTGCAGGGCAGTTAACCAAGTGATTTAGGCATCGAAACCATCCTCTGCAATCCAGTTTGCTTTTAGCAATTAATTGCAAACAGAAGAGAGAAGAGCTGGGCACATAACACAGAGATTGATGAATTGAAGCTATCCAATTCTACTTTTAGAAATGTAGTGTAAACAGGGATTTTATTTTAAAATTCGAGAATTTCATGTGCATGTCTCTGTGCCCTCTGTGATTCTTTTTTTATTACTGCTTCTATCAATCCATATAGGTCATGCTGATCACAGAGAGACACATTGGCTTAAGACACTGATCTCCTAATCCATGTATTGAGAATTCAAGTGTTGTTTTGGGGTACCTGAAAGTGGAGTGATGAAGTGTAAGTGTGCCTGGCAGTTAACCCAGTGATTTATGGATCGAAACCATCCTCTGCTATTCAGTTTGCTTTTCGCAATGAAGTGCAAACAGAAATATTAAACCATAATTTCATGGGCACGTCTCCGTGACCTCTGTGATTATTTTTTGACTGCTTCTGTCAGTTTGTACAGTTCATGCTGATTACAGAAGCGAAGCGGAAGCGTGATGTCAACTTTAACCACGTGTACGATCGGTTGAAACCACTCTCTGCTATCCAGTGCATTTTAAGCAAGTTTCCCAGTGGCCTAATGGATAAGGCACTGGCCTTCTAAGCCAGGGATTGTGGGTTCGAGTCCCATCTGGGGTGGATGAATACAAATTCATATGGAGGAGGAGAGATCTGCAAGCAACACAAAGTTTGATAGATTGAAGCTTTCTGATTCACTTTTAGAAATGAAGTGTAAACAGGGATTTTATTTTAAAATTCGAGAATTTCATGTGCATGTCTCTGTGCCCTCTGTGATTCTTTTTTTATTACTGCTTCTATCAATCCATATAGGTCATGCTGATCACAGAGAGACACATTGGCTTAAGACACTGATCTCCTAATCCATGTATTGAGAATTCAAGTGTTGTTTTGGGGTACCTGAAAGTGGAGTGATGAAGTGTAAGTGTGCCTGGCAGTTAACCCAGTGATTTATGGATCGAAACCATCCTCTGCTATTCAGTTTGCTTTTCGCAATGAAGTGCAAACAGAAATATTAACTTCTTGAAACTCCCCATCCCGGATCCGGGTTTGTGACTAAAGCCTCAGGCTCATTAGCATAACGCAACGTTAACGATTTCTGAAAATCGCAAATAAAATGAAAATAATGCGTCTGCTCTCAAGCTTAGCCTTTTCTTAACAACACTGTCATCTCAGATTTTCAAAATATGCTTTTTAACCATAGAAATTGACTAATTTGTGTAAGAGTATGCAAAGCTAGCATAGCATTTTGAGTAGCATTTAGCACGCAACATTTTCACAAAAACCAGATAACCAAATAAATAAAATCATTTACCTTTGAAGAGCTTCTGATGTTTTCAATGAGGAGACTCTCAGTTACATACCAAATGCGCAGTTTTTCCTGAAAGCGTCTGTGTGTAGGAGAAATCGTTCCGTTTTCTACATTGCGTTTGGCTACCGAAACGAACCGAAAATTCAGTCACCTACAACGTAAAACTTTTTCCGGATTAACTACATAATATCGACCGAAACATGGCAAACGTTGTTTGGAATCAATCCTCAAGGTGTTTTTTCACATATCTCTTCATTGATATGCAGTTCGTGGAAGCTTGCTTTCCTCTCTGTATCGCATGGAAAAATACTGGCAGGTGACTTTTGCACACCAATTTCGGCGCAGGACACCGGGCGGACACCTGGTAAATGTGGTCTCTTATGGTCAATCTTCCAATGATCTGCCCACAAATACGTCACAATGCTGCAGACACCTTGGGGAAACGACAGAAAGGGTTGACTCACTCCTCTCGCATTCACAGCCATATAAGGAGACAATGGAAAACAGAGCCTCAAAAATCCTTGTCATTTCCTGGATGCCATCTCATCTTGGTTTTGCCTGAAGCTCACGTTCTAGGGCACGCACAGAGAATATCATGGTATTTCTGGACACGTCAGAGTGTTTTCTTTCGAATGGTATCAATTATATGCATAGTCGAGCATCTTTTTGTGACAAAATATCTTGTTTAAAACGGGAACGTTTTTCATCCAAAAATGAAATAGCGCCCCCATAGATGTAAGAGGTTAAACCATAATTTCATGGGCACGTCTCCGTGACCTCTGTGATTATTTTTTGACTGCTTCTGTCAGTTTGTACAGTTCATGCTGATTACAGAAGCGAAGCGGAAGCGTGATGTCAACTTTAACCACGTGTACGATCGGTTGAAACCACTCTCTGCTATCCAGTGCATTTTAAGCAAGTATCCCAGTGGCCTAATGGATAAGGCACTGGCCTTCTAAGCCAGGGATTGTGGGTTCGAGTCCCATCTGGGGTGGATGAATACAAATTCATATGGAGGAGGAGAGATCTGCAAGCAACACAAAGTTTGATAGATTGAAGCTTTCTGATTCACTTTTAGAAATGAAGATTTAACAGGGATAAAAAAGGAGAATTTCATGGGCATGTCTCTGTGCCCTCTGAAATGCATTTTGTTTTTACAACGGTTTCTATCAGTTCGTATACATCATGCTGATCACACATTTCCACAGTGACTGAAGACACTGACCGCCTAATCCATTTATTGTGAGTTCAAGTATTGTTTTGGGGTATCTGAAAGTGGAGGGATGAAGTGGAAGTGTGCAGGGCAGTTAACCAAGTGATTTAGGCATCGAAACCATCCTCTGCAATCCAGTTTGCTTTTAGCAATTAATTGCAAACAGAAGAGAGAAGAGCTGGGCACATAACACAGAGATTGATGAATTGAAGCTATCCAATTCTACTTTTAGAAATGTAGTGTAAACAGGGATTTTATTTTAAAATTCGAGAATTTCATGTGCATGTCTCTGTGCCCTCTGTGATTCTTTTTTATTACTGCTTCTATCAATCCATATAGGTCATGCTGATCACAGAGAGACACATTGGCTTAAGACACTGATCTCCTAATCCATGTATTGAGAATTCAAGTGTTGTTTTGGGGTACCTGAAAGTGGAGTGATGAAGTGTAAGTGTGCCTGGCAGTTAACCCAGTGATTTATGGATCGAAACCATCCTCTGCTATTCAGTTTGCTTTTCGCAATGAAGTGCAAACAGAAATATTAAACCATAATTTCATGGGCACGTCTCCGTGACCTCTGTGATTATTTTTTGACTGCTTCTGTCAGTTTGTACAGTTCATGCTGATTACAGAAGCGAAGCGGAAGCGTGATGTCAACTTTAACCACGTGTACGATCGGTTGAAACCACTCTCTGCTATCCAGTGCATTTTAAGCAAGTATCCCAGTGGCCTAATGGATAAGGCACTGGCCTTCTAAGCCAGGGATTGTGGGTTCGAGTCCCATCTGGGGTGGATGAATACAAATTCATATGGAGGAGGAGAGATCTGCAAGCAACACAAAGTTTGATAGATGAAGCTTTCTGATTCACTTTTAGAAATGAAGTGTAAACAGGGATTTTATTTTAAAATTCGAGAATTTCATGTGCATGTCTCTGTGCCCTCTGTGATTCTTTTTTTATTACTGCTTCTATCAATCCATATAGGTCATGCTGATCACAGAGAGACACATTGGCTTAAGACACTGATCTCCTAATCCATGTATTGAGAATTCAAGTGTTGTTTTGGGGTACCTGAAAGTGGAGTGATGAAGTGTAAGTGTGCCTGGCAGTTAACCCAGTGATTTATGGATCGAAACCATCCTCTGCTATTCAGTTTGCTTTTCGCTATGAAGTGCAAACAGAAATATTAACTTCTTGAAACTCCCCATCCCGGATCCGGGTTTGTGACTAAAGCCTCAGGCTCATTAGCATAACGCAACGTTAACGATTTCTGAAAATCGCAAATAAAATGAAAATAATGCGTCTGCTCTCAAGCTTAGCCTTTTCTTAACAACACTGTCATCTCAGATTTTCAAAATATGCTTTTTATCCATAGAAATTGACTAATTTGTGTAAGAGTATGCAAAGCTAGCATAGCATTTTGAGTAGCATTTAGCACGCAACATTTTCACAAAAACCAGATAACCAAATAAATAAAATCATTTACCTTTGAAGAGCTTCTGATGTTTTCAATGAGGAGACTCTCAGTTACATACCAAATGCGCAGTTTTTCCTGAAAGCGTCTGTGTGTAGGAGAAATCGTTCCGTTTTCTACATTGCGTTTGGCTACCGAAACGAACCGAAAATTCAGTCACCTACAACGTAAAACTTTTTCCGGATTAACTACATAATATCGACCGAAACATGGCAAACGTTGTTTGGAATCAATCCTCAAGGTGTTTTTTCACATATCTCTTCATTGATATGCAGTTCGTGGAAGCTTGCTTTCCTCTCTGTATCGCATGGAAAAATACTGGCAGGTGACTTTTGCACACCAATTTCGGCGCAGGACACCGGGCGGACACCTGGTAAATGTGGTCTCTTATGGTCAATCTTCCAATGATCTGCCCACAAATACGTCACAATGCTGCAGACACCTTGGGGAAACGACAGAAAGGGTTGACTCACTCCTCTCGCATTCACAGCCATATAAGGAGACAATGGAAAACAGAGCCTCAAAAATCCTTGTCATTTCCTGGATGCCATCTCATCTTGGTTTTGCCTGAAGCTCACGTTCTAGGGCACGCACAGAGAATATCATGGTATTTCTGGACACGTCAGAGTGTTTTCTTTCGAATGGTATCAATTATATGCATAGTCGAGCATCTTTTTGTGACAAAATATCTTGTTTAAAACGGGAACGTTTTTCATCCAAAAATGAAATAGCGCCCCCATAGATGTAAGAGGTTAAACCATAATTTCATGGGCACGTCTCCGTGACCTCTGTGATTATTTTTTGACTGCTTCTGTCAGTTTGTACAGTTCATGCTGATTACAGAAGCGAAGCGGAAGCGTGATGTCAACTTTAACCACGTGTACGATCGGTTGAAACCACTCTCTGCTATCCAGTGCATTTTAAGCAAGTATCCCAGTGGCCTAATGGATAAGGCACTGGCCTTCTAAGCCAGGGATTGTGGGTTCGAGTCCCATCTGGGGTGGATGAATACAAATTCATATGGAGGAGGAGAGATCTGCAAGCAACACAAAGTTTGATAGATTGAAGCTTTCTGATTCACTTTTAGAAATGAAGATTTAACAGGGATAAAAAAGGAGAATTTCATGGGCATGTCTCTGTGCCCTCTGAAATGCATTTTGTTTTTACAACGGTTTCTATCAGTTCGTATACATCATGCTGATCACACATTTCCACAGTGACTGAAGACACTGACCGCCTAATCCATTTATTGTGAGTTCAAGTATTGTTTTGGGGTATCTGAAAGTGGAGGGATGAAGTGGAAGTGTGCAGGGCAGTTAACCAAGTGATTTAGGCATCGAAACCATCCTCTGCAATCCAGTTTGCTTTTAGCAATTAATTGCAAACAGAAGAGAGAAGAGCTGGGCACATAACACAGAGATTGATGAATTGAAGCTATCCAATTCTACTTTTAGAAATGTAGTGTAAACAGGGATTTTATTTTAAAATTCGAGAATTTCATGTGCATGTCTCTGTGCCCTCTGTGATTCTTTTTTTATTACTGCTTCTATCAATCCATATAGGTCATGCTGATCACAGAGAGACACATTGGCTTAAGACACTGATCTCCTAATCCATGTATTGAGAATTCAAGTGTTGTTTTGGGGTACCTGAAAGTGGAGTGATGAAGTGTAAGTGTGCCTGGCAGTTAACCCAGTGATTTATGGATCGAAACCATCCTCTGCTATTCAGTTTGCTTTTCGCAATGAAGTGCAAACAGAAATATTAAACCATAATTTCATGGGCACGTCTCCGTGACCTCTGTGATTATTTTTTGACTGCTTCTGTCAGTTTGTACAGTTCATGCTGATTACAGAAGCGAAGCGGAAGCGTGATGTCAACTTTAACCACGTGTACGATCGGTTGAAACCACTCTCTGCTATCCAGTGCATTTTAAGCAAGTATCCCAGTGGCCTAATGGATAAGGCACTGGCCTTCTAAGCCAGGGATTGTGGGTTCGAGTCCCATCTGGGGTGGATGAATACAAATTCATATGGAGGAGGAGAGATCTGCAAGCAACACAAAGTTTGATAGATTGAAGCTTTCTGATTCACTTTTAGAAATGAAGTGTAAACAGGGATTTTATTTTAAAATTCGAGAATTTCATGTGCATGTCTCTGTGCCCTCTGTGATTCTTTTTTTATTACTGCTTCTATCAATCCATATAGGTCATGCTGATCACAGAGAGACACATTGGCTTAAGACACTGATCTCCTAATCCATGTATTGAGAATTCAAGTGTTGTTTTGGGGTACCTGAAAGTGGAGTGATGAAGTGTAAGTGTGCCTGGCAGTTAACCCAGTGATTTATGGATCGAAACCATCCTCTGCTATTCAGTTTGCTTTTCGCAATGAAGTGCAAACAGAAATATTAACTTCTTGAAACTCCCCATCCCGGATCCGGGTTTGTGACTAAAGCCTCAGGCTCATTAGCATAACGCAACGTTAACGATTTCTGAAAATCGCAAATAAAATGAAAATAATGCGTCTGCTCTCAAGCTTAGCCTTTTCTTAACAACACTGTCATCTCAGATTTTCAAAATATGCTTTTTAACCATAGAAATTGACTAATTTGTGTAAGAGTATGCAAAGCTAGCATAGCATTTTGAGTAGCATTTAGCACGCAACATTTTCACAAAAACCAGATAACCAAATAAATAAAATCATTTACCTTTGAAGAGCTTCTGATGTTTTCAATGAGGAGACTCTCAGTTACATACCAAATGCGCAGTTTTTCCTGAAAGCGTCTGTGTGTAGGAGAAATCGTTCCGTTTTCTACATTGCGTTTGGCTACCGAAACGAACCGAAAATTCAGTCACCTACAACGTAAAACTTTTTCCGGATTAACTACATAATATCGACCGAAACATGGCAAACGTTGTTTGGAATCAATCCTCAAGGTGTTTTTTCACATATCTCTTCATTGATATGCAGTTCGTGGAAGCTTGCTTTCCTCTCTGTATCGCATGGAAAAATACTGGCAGGTGACTTTTGCACACCAATTTCGGCGCAGGACACCGGGCGGACACCTGGTAAATGTGGTCTCTTATGGTCAATCTTCCAATGATCTGCCCACAAATACGTCACAATGCTGCAGACACCTTGGGGAAACGACAGAAAGGGTTGACTCACTCCTCTCGCATTCACAGCCATATAAGGAGACAATGGAAAACAGAGCCTCAAAAATCCTTGTCATTTCCTGGATGCCATCTCATCTTGGTTTTGCCTGAAGCTCACGTTCTAGGGCACGCACAGAGAATATCATGGTATTTCTGGACACGTCAGAGTGTTTTCTTTCGAATGGTATCAATTATATGCATAGTCGAGCATCTTTTTGTGACAAAATATCTTGTTTAAAACGGGAACGTTTTTCATCCAAAAATGAAATAGCGCCCCCATAGATGTAAGAGGTTAAACCATAATTTCATGGGCACGTCTCCGTGACCTCTGTGATTATTTTTTGACTGCTTCTGTCAGTTTGTACAGTTCATGCTGATTACAGAAGCGAAGCGGAAGCGTGATGTCAACTTTAACCACGTGTACGATCGGTTGAAACCACTCTCTGCTATCCAGTGCATTTTAAGCAAGTATCCCAGTGGCCTAATGGATAAGGCACTGGCCTTCTAAGCCAGGGATTGTGGGTTCGAGTCCCATCTGGGGTGGATGAATACAAATTCATATGGAGGAGGAGAGATCTGCAAGCAACACAAAGTTTGATAGATTGAAGCTTTCTGATTCACTTTTAGAAATGAAGATTTAACAGGGATAAAAAAGGAGAATTTCATGGGCATGTCTCTGTGCCCTCTGAAATGCATTTTGTTTTTACAACGGTTTCTATCAGTTCGTATACATCATGCTGATCACACATTTCCACAGTGACTGAAGACACTGACCGCCTAATCCATTTATTGTGAGTTCAAGTATTGTTTTGGGGTATCTGAAAGTGGAGGGATGAAGTGGAAGTGTGCAGGGCAGTTAACCAAGTGATTTAGGCATCGAAACCATCCTCTGCAATCCTGTTTGCTTTTAGCAATTAATTGCAAACAGAAGAGAAGAGCTGGGCACATAACACAGAGATTGATGAATTGAAGCTATCCAATTCTACTTTTAGAAATGAAGTGTAAACAGGGATTTTATTTTAAAATTCGAGAATTTCATGTGCATGTCTCTGTGCCCTCTGTGATTCTTTTTTTATTACTGCTTCTATCAATCCATATAGGTCATGCTGATCACAGAGAGACACATTGGCTTAAGACACTGATCTCCTAATCCATGTATTGAGAATTCAAGTGTTGTTTTGGGGTACCTGAAAGTGGAGTGATGAAGTGTAAGTGTGCCTGGCAGTTAACCCAGTGATTTATGGATCGAAACCATCCTCTGCTATTCAGTTTGCTTTTCGCAATGAAGTGCAAACAGAAATATTAAACCATAATTTCATGGGCACGTCTCCGTGACCTCTGTGATTATTTTTTGACTGCTTCTGTCAGTTTGTACAGTTCATGCTGATTACAGAAGCGAAGCGGAAGCGTGATGTCAACTTTAACCACGTGTACGATCGGTTGAAACCACTCTCTGCTATCCAGTGCATTTTAAGCAAGTATCCCAGTGGCCTAATGGATAAGGCACTGGCCTTCTAAGCCAGGGATTGTGGGTTCGAGTCCCATCTGGGGTGGATGAATACAAATTCATATGGAGGAGGAGAGATCTGCAAGCAACACAAAGTTTGATAGATTGAAGCTTTCTGATTCACTTTTAGAAATGAAGTGTAAACAGGGATTTTATTTTAAAATTCGAGAATTTCATGTGCATGTCTCTGTGCCCTCTGTGATTCTTTTTTTATTACTGCTTCTATCAATCCATATAGGTCATGCTGATCACAGAGAGACACATTGGCTTAAGACACTGATCTCCTAATCCATGTATTGAGAATTCAAGTGTTGTTTTGGGGTACCTGAAAGTGGAGTGATGAAGTGTAAGTGTGCCTGGCAGTTAACCCAGTGATTTATGGATCGAAACCATCCTCTGCTATTCAGTTTGCTTTTCGCAATGAAGTGCAAACAGAAATATTAACTTAACTTGAAACTCCCCATCCCGGATCCGGGTTTGTGACTAAAGCCTCAGGCTCATTAGCATAACGTGCAACGTGATAACGATTTCTGAAAATCGCAAATAAAATGAAAATAATGCGTCTGCTCTCAAGCTTAGCCTTTTCTTAACAACACTGTCATCTCAGATTTTCAAAATATGCTTTTTAACCATAGAAATTGACTAATTTGTGTAAGAGTATGCAAAGCTAGCATAGCATTTTGAGTAGCATTTAGCACGCAACATTTTCACAAAAACCAGATAACCAAATAAATAAAATCATTTACCTTTGAAGAGCTTCTGATGTTTTCAATGAGGAGACTCTCAGTTACATACCAAATGCGCAGTTTTTCCTGAAAGCGTCTGTGTGTAGGAGAAATCGTTCCGTTTTCTGTCATTGCGTTTGGCTTACCGAAACGAACCGAAAATTCAGTCACCTACAACGTAAAACTTTTTCCGGATTAACTACATAATATCGACCGAAACATGGCAAACGTTGTTTGGAATCAATCCTCAAGGTGTTTTTTCACATATCTCTTCATTGATATGCAGTTCAGGGAAGCTTGCTTTCCTCTCTGTATCGCATGGAAAAATACTGGCAGGTGACTTTTGCACACCAATTTCGGCGCAGGACACCGGGCGGACACCTGGTAAATGTGGTCTCTTATGGTCAATCTTCCAATGATCTGCCCACAAATACGTCACAATGCTGCAGACACCTTGGGGAAACGACAGAAAGGGTTGACTCACTCCTCTCGCATTCACAGCCATATAAGGAGACAATGGAAAACAGAGCCTCAAAAATCCTTGTCATTTCCTGGATGCCATCTCATCTTGGTTTTGCCTGAAGCTCACGTTCTAGGGCACGCACAGAGAATATCATGGTATTTCTGGACACGTCAGAGTGTTTTCTTTCGAATGGTATCAATTATATGCATAGTCGAGCATCTTTTTGTGACAAAATATCTTGTTTAAAAGGAAACGTTTTTCATCCAAAAATGAAATTGAAGCCCAATTCTAGAGTTAGATAATGTAAGAACAGGGATAAAAAAGATTCGATAATTTCATGGGCATGTCTCTGTGCCTCTGTGATTGCATTTTTTGACTGCTTCTATCAGTTTGTATACAGTCATGCTGATCACAGATTTCCACAGTGTCAACTTAAGACACTGAAACCACTCTGCTAATCCATGCATTGTAAGAAGTTCCCAAGTAATTGTTTTGGCACTGGCCTTCCTGAAAGTTGTGGGTGATGAAGTGTATCTGTGTGCCTGGATGTTACAAATTCAGTGATTTAGGGATGATGAAAAGCAACCATCCTCTGCTATTCAGTTTGCTTTTCGCAATGAAGTGCAAACAGAAATATTAAACCATAATTTCATGGGCACGTCTCCGTGACCTTTCTGATTCACTTTTTTGACTGCTTCTGTCAGTTTGTACAGTTCATGCTGATTAAGAAGCGAATTTCATGGATGTCAACTTTAACCACGTGTAATGATTTTTGAAACCACTCTTCTATCCAGTTCATTTTAATGCAAGTATCCCAGTGGCCTAATGGATAAGGCACTGGCCTTCTAAGCCAGGGATTGTGGGTTCGAGTCCCATCTGAGTTTCATATGGAGGAGGAGAGATTGTTTGATAGATTGGACACTTTCTGATTCACTTTGAAAATGGAATGAAGTGGAAGTGTAAGTTAACCAAGTGATTTAGGCAAAACCATCCTCTGCAATCCTGTTTGCTTTTAGCAATTAATTGCAAACAGAAGAGAAAGAGCTGGGCACATAACACAGAGATTGATGAATTGAAGCTATCCAATTCTACTTTTAGAAATGAAGTGTAAACAGGGATTTTATTTTAAAATTCTTTCATGTGCATGTCTCTGTTTCTGTGATTACTGCTTCTATCAATCCATATAGGTCATGCTGATCACAGAGAGACACATTGGCTTAAGACACTGATCTCCTAATCCATGTATTGAGAATTCAAGTGTTGTTTTGGGGTACCTGAAAGTGGAGTGATGAAGTGTAAGTGTGCCTGGCAGTTAACCCAGTGATTTATGGATCGAAACCATCCTCTGCTATTCAGTTTGCTTTTCGCAATGAAGTGCAAACAGAAATATTAAACCATAATTTCATGGGCACGTCTCCGTGACCTCTGTGATTATTTTTTGACTGCTTCTGTCAGTTTGTACAGTTCATGCTGATTACAGAAGCGAAGCGGAAGCGTGATGTCAACTTTAACCACGTGTACGATCGGTTGAAACCACTCTCTGCTATCCAGTGATTTTAAGCAAGTATCCCAGTGGCCTAATGGATAAGGCACTGGCCTTCTAATTCCAGGGATTGTGGGTTCGAGTCCCATCTTTGGGGTGGATGAATACAAATTCATATGGAGGAGGAGAGATCTGCAAGCAACACAAAGTTTGATGAAATTTTCACTTTTAGAAAGATTTAACAGGGATAAAAAGATTGAAGCTTTCTCTGATTCACTTTTAGAAATGAAGTGTAAACAGGGATTTTATTTTAAAATTCGAGAATTTCATGTGCATGTCTCTGTGCCCTCTGTGATTCTTTTTTTATTACTGCTTCTATCAATCCATATAGGTCATGCTGATCACAGAGAGACACATTGGCTTAAGACACTGATCTCCTAATCCATGTATTGAGAATTCAAGTGTTGTTTTGGGGTACCTGAAAGTGGAGTGATGAAGTGGAAGTGTGCCTGGCAGTTAACCCAGTGATTTATGGATCGAAACCATCCTCTGCTATTCAGTTTGCTTTTCGCAATGAAGTGCAAACAGAAATATTAAACCATAATTTCATGGGCACGTCTCCGTGACCTCTGTGATTATTTTTTGACTGCTTCTGTCAGTTTGTACAGTTCATGCTGATTACAGAAGCGAAGCGGAAGCGTGATGTCAACTTTAACCACGTGTACGATCGGTTGAAACCACTCTCTGCTATCCAGTGCGTTTTAGGCAAGTATCCCAGTGGCCTAATGGATAAGGCACTGGCCTTCTAAGCCAGGGATTGTGGGTTTGAGTCCCATCTGGGGTGGATGAATACAAATTCATATGGAGGAGAGATCAGAAAGCAACACAAAGTTTGATAGATTGAAGTTTTCTGATTCACTTTTAGAAATGAAGATTTAACAGGGATAAAAAAGGAGAATTTCATGGGCATTTCTCTGTGCCCTCTGAAATGCATTTTGTTTTTACAACGGTTTCTATCAGTTCGTATACATCATGCTGATCACACATTTCCACAGTGACTGAAGACACTGACTAAATCCATTTATTGTGAGTTCAAGTATTGTTTTGGGGTATCTGAAAGTGGAGGGATGAAGTGGAAGTGTGCAGGGCAGTTAACCAAGTGATTTAGGCATCGAAACCATCCTCTGCAATCCAGTTTGCTTTTAGCAATTAATTGCAAACAGAAGAGAAGAGCTGGGCACATAACACAGAGATTGACTGAATTGAATTATCAATTCTACTTTTAGAAATGAAGTGTAAACAGGGATTTTATTTTAAAATTGGAGAATTTCATGTGCATGTCTCTGTGCCCTCTGTGATTCTTTTTTTATTACTGCTTCTATCAATCCATATAGGTCATGCTGATCACAGAGAGACACATTGGCTTAAGACACTGATCTCCTAATCCATGTATTGAGAATTCAAGTGTTGTTTTGGGGTACCTGAAAGTGGAGTGATGAAGTGTAAGTGTGCCTGGCAGTTAACCCAGTGATTTATGGATCGAAACCATCCTCTGCTATTCAGTTTGCTTTTCGCAATGAAGTGCAAACAGAAATATTAAACCATAATTTCATGGGCATGTCTCAGTGCCCTCGGTGATTATTTTTTGACTGCTTCTGTCCGTTTGTACAGTTCATGCTGATTACAGAAGCGAAGCGGAAGCGTGATGTCAACTTTAACCACGTTTACGATCGGTTGAAACCACTCTCTGCTATCCAGTGCATTTTAAGCAAGTATCCCAGTGGCCTAATGGATAAGGCACTGGCCTTCTAAGCCAGGGATTGTGGGTTCAAGTCCAATCTGGGGTGGATGAATACAAATTCATATGGAGGAGGAGAGATCAGAAAGCAACACAAAGTTTGATAGATTGAAGCTTTCTGATTCAATTTTAGAAATGAAGATTCAACAGGGATAAAAAAATGAGAATTTCATGGGCATTTCTCTGTGCCCTCTGAAATGCATTTTTTTTACAACTGCTTCTATCAGTTCGTATAGGTCGAAGGGTGTCAAATGTAGTCAAACGCCATTACCTAGATTGTCAGAGGTTCGGCAGAAGCATATGTTCCTTTTAAGAAATTAATCTGCTGAGTTTGGTGGTGTCAAAAAGTGAGCCGAGGAATAAAATCGCTGTTGAGCTCTCTCACTGCGAAATGTCTTTTTCTCTCTCCCTGTTGGTCTCGTGGTTAGGATTCATTTCGTTTACCACCGCGGCCTGGGTTTGATTCCTGCTCAGGGAATGACTTTCTTTTGGGGAAACACTAGGCATAAGTCAAAAACTTGGCACAACTGCAGAAAAAGTTATACTCTTCTGAGTCAGCAGCCTAAGGATTGTTGCAATCTCGAGAACTCTCTGCTGCTCTACCAACATTCCTATCAAAGGTCAACAAGTGAAGAGTTATTCTCTCAGGGAAAGATATTTTTTGTCAAGCACATGTCAATGTGCACTGCTGTCAAAAAGTTGGCGAAAGCCACAAGAAAAAGTACAATCCTTCGAGCTGGATTTGAACCAGCGACCTAATGATTACAGCAATTTCCCCCACAGTCCTCCGCTCTACCAACTGAGCTATCAAAGGGTACAAAATGTGGTCAAACGCCATCACCTAGATGGTCAGAGGTTCGGCAGAAGCATATGTTCCCTTTAAGAAATTAATCTGCTGAGTTTGGTGGTTTCTTGGAGCTGCTGACGATTGCCCCCAGGTCTTCTTACGTTCAACTAATGCTCTATTCCTCTGAGCTACATCCCCTTAGATTGCAAGTAATTGCATTTGGGAATAGACAAAAAGTGAGCAGAGGAATAAAACCGCTGTTTAGCCCCCTCACTGCGAAATGCATTTTTCTCTGTCTCTGTTGGTCTAGTGGTTAGGATTTGGTTCTTTTACCACCGCGGCCTGGGTTTGATTCCCGCTCAGGGAATGACTTGCTTTTGTGGAAACACTAGGCATAAGTCAAAAATGTGGCACAACTGCAGAAAATGTTATACTCTTCTGATTCAGCGACCTAAGGACTGTTGCAGTCTCGAGAACTCTCTGCTGCTCTTCCAACATTCCAATCAAAGGTCAACAGATTTGAACCAATAATCCAAGAATTACCACAGTTCTCCACTCTACCAAATGAGCTATCAAAGGTTTCCAAATGCAGTTCAGTAGAAGCATATGTTCCCTTTAAGAAGTTAATCTGCTGCGTTTGGTGGTTTCCTGGAGATGCTGAGGTTTGAACACAGGTCCTACATCTTGCTCCTTTGCACCCCAGTATTTCTACTTGCACACTCATCTTCTGCACATTCTACCATTCAAGTCTTTAATTGCTATATTGTAATTACTTTGCCACCATGGCCTTTTTATTGCTTTACCTCCCTTATTTGCACATGCTGTATATAGTGTCATGAACCGGCTCAAAGCCCGTAACAAAAAGGGAGACAACGTGGAGATAAGGCGTAACAAAATATATATTTATTAACTAAAGCAACTAAGGAAAATATACAATGGTGTGTGTGTGTGTAATCAGTAATCAGTAGTGTAAGTGAGTGTTTTGCATGCATGAAGGTGATAATGCAGGGTGTAGAAAAGACGCTAAAGCAAACAACTCAAAAACCACCAAGAACCACAACAAAAATCCATAAAGGTGTCTGCATGGAGAGAGTCTCCTATATGAATGAGGAAGTGGTGTATTTATCCTGGGAGACACCGGGCCCAGGTGTTTCCCATGTAGCTGACGACCCTCCCAACTCCGCCCACCGGCATCCTAATAAGGAAACAACAAAGAGAGAATACGGCAGACAGAGTGGGAGGGTCGTCACAATAGACTTTATCTACTGTATTATTGATTGTATGTTTGTTTATTCCATGTGTAACTCTGTGCTGTTGTTTGTGTCGAACTGCTTTGCCTTATTTTGGCCAGATCGCAGTTGCAAATGAGAACTAGTTCTCAACTATCCTACCTGGTTAATTAAATAAAGGGGAAATAAAAATAATAAAGATTGTCAGATCCAACAGAAGATCTCTTTATTTCTTGAGACCAAAAACTAGCATCTCTGTTTTGTCCGAGTTTAAAAGTAAAAACTTATGCCTGAAACACAGGCTTCCAGGGACAGTGAATTTGGAGCTTCACCATGTTTCATCGAAATGTTCAGCTGTGTATCATCCACATAGCAGTGAAAGTTAACATTGTTTCAAATATAGTGAAAACAATAGTGGTCCTAAAATGGAACCTTGAGGAACAATGACATTTACAGCTGATTTGTCAGAGGACAAACCATCCACAGAGACAAACTGATATCTTTCAGACAGATAAGATCTAAACCAGGCCAGAACTTGTCCGTGTAGACCAATTTGGGTTTCCAATCTCTCCAAAACAATGTGGTGATCGATGGTTTCAAAAGCAGCACTAAGGTCTAGGAGCATGAGAACAGCTGCAGAGCCTTGGTCTGACGCCATTAAAATGTAATTTACCATCTTCACGAGTGCAGTCTCAGTGCTAGAGGATTGGGAGATTCGATGTAGGCCGATAGTTTTTTTATATTTTCTGTGTCAAGGTTTGGCTTTTTCAAGAGAGGCTTTTATTACTGCCACTTTTAGTGAGTCTGGTACACATCTGGTGGATAGGGAGACGTTTCATTATATTCAACATAGGAGGGCCAAGCACAGGAAACAGCTCATTCAATCGTTTAGTTTAATAGGGTCCAGTTTGCAGCTTGAAGGTTTAGAGACCATGACTATTTTCATCAATGTGTCAAGAGATATAGTACTAAAACACTTGAGTGTCTCCCTTGATCCTAGGTCCTAGCAGTGTTGTGCAGATTCAGTATAACTGAGCTTTGGAGAAATATGCAGATTTAAAGAGGAGTCCATAATTTGCTTTCTTTGACAAAAAGTACATGATCTTTTCAAAGTTCATAAATGTATCACTGCTGAAGTGAAAGCCGTCCTCTCTTTGGGACTGCTGCTTTTTAGTTAGCTTTGCGATAGCATCAAATAAATTATGGATTGTTCTTATTCTCCTCAATTAAGTTGGAAAAAAAGGATGATCGAGCAGCAGTGAGGGCTCTTCAATACTGCACGGTATTGTCTTTCCAAGCAAGTCGGAAGACTTACAGTTGTACTCTGCCGTCCTTGGGTAGGTGGAGGGAGTTGAAGGGCATAGAAAAATCTTTGGGTTGTCCGAGAATTTATAACACACAGCTTTTGAATATTCTTGGTTGGGGTCTGAGCAGATTATTTGTTGCGATTGCAAACGTAATAAAATGGTGGTCTGATAGTCCAGGATTATGAGGAACAACACTAAGAGCCACATGATTTATTCCACGGGACAAAACTAGGTCCAGAGTATGACTGTGGCAGTGAGTAGGTCCGGAGACATGTTGGACAAAACCTCTCTAAGTCGATGATGGCTCCGAAAGCCTTTTGGTGTGGGTTTGTGGACTTTTCCATGTGAATTTTAAAGTCTACAAAAATGTGAATGTTATCTGCCATGACTACAAGGTCTGATAGGAATTCAGGGAACTCGGTGAAGAACGCTGAATATGGCTCGGGAGGCCTGTAAACAGTAGCTATAAAAAGTGATTGAATAGTCTGCATAGATTTCGTGACTAGAAGCTCAAAAGACCAAAACGCAGACTTCTTTTTTTGTAAATTGAAATTGGCTAGCGTAAACGTTAGCAACACCTCCGCCTTTGCTGGATGCGCGAGGGATATGGACACAACTGTAACCAGGAGGTGAGGCCTCATTTAACACAGTAAATTCATCCGGTTTAAGCCATGTTTCAGTCAGGCCAATCACATCAAGATTATGAGCAGACAATACCTGCTATATGGGTACTCCAAATTCATTCCGGGGTGAGACCAATGCCCAGAAGTTATGCTTGGATCTCAGCCCATGTGGGGGTGGAAGGAGAAACACACTTCACACTACAACTGGAATGGTCTTTTTCGTAGCATGTTAGGAGAATTAGGTTGAGATTGGGAAAATGCTCCCCTAACCTGCTACGAAAATCACTTCCGTTTGTAGCTGTATCAAAGCGGTGTGAAAGGAGTGTGTCCCTGGGTGGAAGTCTTGTAGATATGCTAGCTAAACTTAGGAGGTGGTCCTTAGGAGAGAGGAGGTGGATGTGGAGTGCCAAAGAGCAAGGCAGAGGTTAAGGGAATGATAAGGACAGTGGTGGTACAGAGATGACAGGAGCAGTGGAACACAGACACTAAGGTCAAGCATGTTTTTTTATTTAACTAGGCAAGTCAGTTCAGAACAAATTCGTATTTACAATGACGGCCTACACCGGCCTAACTCGGATGATGCAGGGCCAATTGGAGGCCACCCTATTTGACTCCCAATCACGGCCGGTTGTGATACAGCCTGGATTCAAACCAGTAGTGACTGAGACTGAGATGTAGTGCCTTCGCATCTTGCCAATGCCTATCATGAGTCACTTCATATAAACACCACTTTAATAATGTTTACATGTCCTACATCACGCGTCTCGTATATACTGCTCTATTCCATCTGCTGCATCTTGCCTATGCCGCACAGCCATCGCTCATCCATATATTTATATGTACCTATGTACCTATTCATCCCTTACATTTGTGTGTATAAGGTAGTGGTTGTGAATGTGTGAGATATTACTGCATTGTCGGAACTAGAAGCAAAAGCATTTGGCTACATCTGCTAACCATGTGTATGTGACCAATAAAATATGATTTAGATTTCGACATCTGCGACACACACACAGAGTATAAAGTAAAGTAAAGTAGGAAAGGATGGCAGAAAGCGACAAAAGAGAGGAGGTCGTCTATACAAGGCCTGAGGGTGAGAAACAATGGGTTGAGACTTTTAATGTCACATTTAATGCGATATGAAAGCATCCAACAGGAAGGTGTGATTACTGTCAGGAAACAGAGACAGGGGAGCATGTACTGATACAGTGTGGGCAGTATGAGAGGGAAAGAGAGCCTGAGATCCAGTATGGAGGGAGGAGGGGATACAGCAATTGAGTTTAAAAGAGCAAACTGAGTAAAACGTCATCAGATACAGTCTCATATATTTTTATCAAATTGGGCTGGCGGGTAGGATTTAGTTCCTCCTTGTCTCTGGCCCACGCTCCAGGACAGTAGGAGGCGGCAATGCACCATAACGTTGGATGCCAACAGCAGATAAAAACCACAGAAGAAGAGACCGATTTTTTTTTTTTTTTTTTTTAGGGGGGAGTTGAGTTCATTCGACATAAAGGTGGGGGGGAAAAAACGAGGCAAAACATTTCGATGGATACGCCAGCGTCATTAAGCTAGCTAATTTTTAAATAAAACATATATATATAGCTTGTTCTCATTCGACATGTCTGAAAGAAGACTCGCGAAGGTTTCAGCACTGGAGCAGGGTAAGAGTACTCTTTTGTCTCTCTTCCCAAACACCACCAATGTTTGACTCACGAGGTATCAGATGTTAGCTAACTCATAACTTTCTAAGTTAACTAGCTAGAAGTAGCTAACATTTAGTCTAACTATTTAGTTTTTTGGTATAGCTGCGAACACGTTAAGCGGTCGCAGGAAATAACTTCGATATTTTATGAACCTAAGCTAGCTGCTAACTATTAGCTAGTAACGTTAGCTAACATTACGTGTGTGTGCCCTGCTGACATTTTGTATTTTTTTCCTGCTATTAGACCCCGGAGACATCCATAGGATGGTAAGTACCAAGCTGAATGTTTAGCAATTGTAGGGATTACATTTTAATTTGTATACTGGCGTTGTTTGAGGCAAGGTGGGGGAGAGACCAGTGTGAAGTGTCGTCTGTCTAAGGGTCATTCTCACGAAACAGTCAACGTCATTTTTCACATTTCCGGATCTGAGATTAGGACTTGTTTTTATCTATTTTATAATTGCCTTTTCCAACAATTACATTTGTTTTATGCAAGTTCTCCGTTTGATGGAAGGCCTACATTATGCTCAAATAGCCACAGTCTACTTGGCCATGTAAAACTAACTTAAAGCGTGTACAGCCTCAGTATTCCCAGTTACCGTGTACTGGATGTTGCACGGAATTCAATGTTCAACTTGACGCTTTGCAAACCTGAAATATGCTCAGTGCTGGGGGGGGGAAAAGCAGGGAAACCAGGGAATTGATTTTAAGGTTCCCATAATTGTGCAACCCTATCTAAGAGACATGTAAAAAATGCATCTCTGTACTTTCCTGCCTCCTTTCTTTTTCAGCATGCCGTAATGGATTTTGTAAGAGTAAATTCTCACGGGCTAAACATTGGATATCTTGGTAAGTACTGGTATTAAAAGCAATGCCTAGTGCAGGGTTTCTCCAAACTCTGTCCTCAAACCCCAAGGGCTGCGCGTTTTTTGTCCAAGCACTACACAGCTGATTCAAATAATCAACTAATCATCAAGCTTTGATTATTTGAGTCAGACTGTGTATAGTTAGGGCGAAAACCTAAACGTGCACCACTTTGGGGTCCAGAGGACCGAGTTTGGGAAATGCTGGCCTCGTGCTAGCACAGTATAAATGCAAATAACATCGATGATACGGTTATTAGCATTTTTATACCAAGATGACTTATCCGAATATGTATTAGATGAATAACATGTTTGTATCACGGCAGTCGCCTTGATTTAAAAAAAAAAAAAAAAAATGTCACTGGACCTTGAAAGATGAATCATATTTAAACACGATGTGCTGGAAAAAAAAAATGTTTGAATCTATGCTGTTCCCAACGTCTAGCTCTATTTACTGTGAATGACAATTCCCATTCTTTTTACAAAGGTTTGGATTTTGTAACCCATGAATATTACTCGGGTGAAGACTTTTATGACAGTGACTATGAAGATCACCATGGTAGAAAGTCATACTGTGGATTTTCCAGAAACTTCTTATCCAACTCAAGCTCTTCATACCAACCCACCTCTCTGCATTACAATCAACCACCTAAAGCAGCCTCTAAACCATCTCCAGATAATGTCAGTATTTTACAATCTCCTGTTAATCTAATGGGGGGAAAAAGTATGGCTTTGATTGCTACAAAACCTTTTTGAATAATCTTGTATTCTATTTAAATATGTCTTTGTTCTGCAGCCTGCCATGAGAGATCTTGAGGTGTTGGAGTACAGAATGAGCAAAGTCAAGGCTGAGAAGAAGAAGATTAAGAAAATTGTGAGGTTTGAGGTCAACTAGCCCCCCCCCCCCAACTTACCCATACTCGTCGGGAGTTTAGTGGGTTTAGGAAAGCTCAGACAATTTAAACAAAGTTCTACTTTATCAATTTCTGTCCTATAGAAACAAAAAGAAAGAAGACTGCTTGAGAAGTTGGAGAAAGAAAAACAGAACCCAGTGACAGAAGTCAAGGTGAGTGCTATATCAACTCAGCTGATTAACAATGTTCATTATATTTAATAAAAGCTAAAGCAATCACACCTGGGTTTATATATCAGTTTAAGCATGTCAATATAATTTAAATGTATGATTTTTCTCTCTTGACATATGAACGTTGATTGTTCACAGCTTGATGCAGAGAGTAAAGTAAATGAAAGTAAGTGTAACAAGACTAGTACCAGTGCTAAAGGGGCTCTCGCTCAGGGCCTGCAGGACTTGTCTGTTACCGATAGCGGAGACAGCAGCGGGGAGTCCAGCAACGGCGAGGAGGAGAGTGAAGAGGAGAGCATACACAGCAACTCGGAGGTAACCAAACTAAAATGTTGCCTTCACTGGGAGCGTAGCAGTAGCAGGGGTTAAGTGATAATAAATGTTTTATGTATGTTTATGTTAAAACAACCAAACTATAGCATTCCAGTAGCCTAAAACTGATATTTCTGATTCCTCCCCATTGTTTAAGTGAAAGACAGACAATGTATGGCAGTCAAGAAAGTTGAGCCTTTTCTGAGAATGTTTTGATGTCAACCAAATTGCAAAGAATTGCAGTATGGATCTTTCTGCTACTGCTACTCCAGAAGCAAAAAAACAAACACTTATCAAGTTTTTATTTTGGAGAAAATGGTCTGGTCCATTTTGACCCTTTTCTCTTCCCCTATTTCCCACCAGGAACTGCAGCTGGATATGACCAGCAGTTTTGTATCCAAGGCTGCTGAAATAGCAAAGCGTCAACTTGAACAGAAGCCTAGGCCAGAATGGAAGGAGAAAAAGAAAACCAGTCAACCGAAGGAGAAACCAAATAAAGAAATGAAAGATATACAAAAGGTGTGGTTATCTTTCCTATTGAATGCATAACGTGTACATAAAGCCAGGAATACACTGTACAATATTAAACTTCCTGGAAATATATGGCACACTGTACAATAAACCAGCGGTTAAATCTTGCTGTTGCTATCGGTAGAGTGTACGATGGACTCCCCCCTCACTTAGCAGCTGTTTTTCCCCAAATGACATATACGATTTCAACGAGAGATGGGTAAACCGTTCTGAATATTGGCAGGGGGAAATGGAAGTGCATAAAATAATTAGTTGAGGCATTGGGTATGTTGTTGAAGTGGATTGAGTGTCGTGTGAGCTGACTGAAATGTTGTATAACGTATCTCTGATTGAGCAATTCCACAGCGGACCAGTTTATTCACTCATCATGCATTTCTATTGGCTATCAGAATGCATCACCTGTTGCACTGCAGGAGCTCTGACAAAACATTTGGTTATGAGACTTTTCATCGTGTGGGTGTCATGATGTTGTCTGGAGAACATGGGGGGGGGGGGGGCATTTAATCTACTTCGTTGCCCCCAACCCCTGGTGACACTATGCCTCAAGTTAAAATACAATCCAGAAAAATGATCTGCGACAAGTGAAATCATAGAAATGTCATTCTGTCTATCATGCAGTGTATGCCCACTTTAAGTATTCTGGATGTGTAAACTGTCTCTTGTTTATCCCTGCACAGAATTCTCCTGTACCCAACACTGAGGATATAGTTAAAAAGAGTACAGAGCTGGCTGGTGAGTTTCTTATTATATTATTAAAGAACTTCCCTCATTATTTCAGAACATTTTGTCCAAATGTTGCAAAAGTGAGTATTCTAGACCAGAGTTGCTTGAAAGGAACACACTAGAAGGGGGTACACTGATTGAATTTGGCAGCTTTTTTTTTCTTTTTTCTCCACAGTAATTGGTAATCAGTTTGCCGGAAGTGGACATTTTGACATGGCTGTTAAGTATTTTACGGATGCAATTAAGTACAACCCTGCAGAGTTTAGGTGAGAAACTACAATCATCTTGAAATGTCAAACTGTTCACCAATTATTTTGAATAAATTTGATTGAAATGGTTTGCATAATTATTATGTTTTCCTTTACAGTATTGATAGGTTCCTTGGCTGTGCCATCAACTAGGATAATTGATTTGGTTTAAATGACACCACTTTCTCAGGTTTTCAATGTGCTATTACAGCTAAAACAAACTGCTTTTGTGTTTCAGGTTGTTTGGCAACCGGTCCTTCTGTTATGAGAAGATCCAGGACTATGAGAAAGCCTTGGCTGATGCAGAGTTAGCCCTCAACATGAGTCCTGGCTGGGTCAAAGGCCTCTACAGAAAAGGCAGAGCTCTGGCAGGGCTGAAGGTAATGTCTGATGCCAGGGTCAGTTGTGGGGCTTTGAACCATTATCCTCTCACTGGATGCCTTTCAAACTTGGATTACATTTTTGTAGAATTTCTATCGAGAACAAGAAATGTCAACTATCCCTTTTTTGTAACCATGCCAAGTTGTGTACTTCCTGTCTTTTCGCCAATCATGAATTGGTACATGAGCATGTGCCTCATGCACAGATGTTTGCGAATGTGTTTTATCTTATTGTTTACTATTCAGACAGAGAATCTTACATTTTAGCGTAGAGAGAATTTACAATAATTTCCCCACAGAGATACGGTGAAGCCGCCCAGGCCTTAAAGGAAGTGCTGCGGTTGGACAGCTCCTGTGCCGATGCCGCCCAGGAACTTATGAGGGTCCAGATAACACAGCTAATGGTCAGCAACATGATGATGCGGAGTTGACAGTTATCACACACCCAGCTGCATTAGGACAATTTTTATAAACATGGAAGGAGACTATTTTAGTCTCTTATGGGTTACTGTAGTAGAAACGATGTACAACTGGTTGGACTCAATAGTAGTCAGATACCATTTGAAAGGTGTAACATATTTCTGATGCAATGTTTCTGGGGTTTGTGGTCTTGTTGCAGGGGTTTGGCTTTTCCCGGGAACAGAGCTCAAATGCCTTAATAATTCACGGGAATGTGGAGAAATCACTTGAGGCACTGTCCAAAATATCTGGTAAGAGCATCTGAAGGTTTCTCCTCTGTGGAGGTAGGCAACTTGATATATATATATATACTGTTGGAGTCCAGAGTTATTTGAACTGAGAAACCTCAGACATTTAGGGTCTTGTTTTAGGAATCCTCTATAATGGCAGTTATCCAACTGCAAGTGTTACCTATCCTGCCAAAGTGGACTGTGTCTACAGCACCTCTACAACATCAGAGTTCCCCTCAGCCCCGAAACCTCATCAGGCCCAGCATTCACAAAGCCTTCAGAACAGACCCAAGACCAACACCCCCATAAGGACCATGTCGGAAAACTTTCCTGTAGATACGTACGTTTGATATCTACTTGACTGTTTTTCCATTCCCAGTCCTTGACATGAAAATGTAGTATTAGAGATAGTGTCTGTTTTCATGTATATTGCTACTGGTTGTAATGTGTGTTTTTGGTAGGTGTAGCAATTTGATATTTGCTTTTACTTACAGTAAATTATACCCTATTTGGGTTGGAAACTTGGTCCCTTCAGCAACGGAGGCTATGATTATAGAGAGATTTGAGGGGTAAGTGAATGCACCACATATTTAAATTGAACCCTCAGGGAGGTGGGGCAGTAAGAAAGATCTCCTTTACACATCATTCATTTAGATATTGGGGCGGAAGTTAGCTTAGTGGTTAGAGCGTTGGGCCAGTAACTGAAAGGTTGCTGGGTCGAATCCCCGAGGTGACATGGTAAACATCTGTTCTGCCCCTGAACAAGGCAGCCAATCACCTTACCCACTGTTCCCTGGTTGGCCGTCATTGTAACTAAGAATTTGTTCCTAACTGACTTGTCTAGTTTAAAAAAAAAAAAGTGAAATCTGTACTGTGTTCTGCCACAGCCAATCACTTTACCCAGGTTTCCAGATTTTGTTTGACAACTATGCTTGAGTAGAAAACTAAGCTATGAACGAGGCACTTTTGAAAATATCCTTGTGTAATCAGTCCCCTGCTTGTTTTTGTTTTTTTTACCTTTATTTAACCAGGCTTTTTATTTTACTAGGCAAGTCAGTTAAGAACAAATTCTTATTTTCTATGACGGCCTAGGAACAGTGGGTTAACTGCCTGTTCAGGGGCAGAACGACAGATTTGTACCTTGTCAGCTCGGGGATTCGAACTTGCAACCTTTCGGTTACTAGTCCAACGCTCTAACCACTAGGCTACCCTGCCGCCCCTGTATCTCTAATCAATGTCTCTTTCATTGCAGAGCTGGGAAAATCCATAGTATTAAACTTCTGCGCTCCAGACGATGTGCTTTTGTTAACTACTTGGACCCAGACTGTTGTGAGATTGCTTTGACTTTTCATGTAAGTGTCTTTACAACATGCAGACTTGCACTAGAGGCCCATGGTCTTATGTGTGAGTGTCTGCCCATTTTGCTCTACTTTATTCTGTATGTTTGAGTAAACATGTTTGGTTTCACACACTATGTTCCCATAAGTTTCTTAATTCATTGTGTTCAGACTTCAATTCCCCTCGATGATTATTGGAGGATGGGCTGTAAGGTCAGTCACTCTGACCACCTCCTCCAATGCACTTAGGGGATTTGAGGAAATAATGACAGAGAAGGCAAGGATTTGAGACTGCTCGTATAGTTTTCAGGTAGTCTTGGTCTTAATTGGATGTTTCATGCAAGCCTCTGACCTCTTGGGAAATAATTGTCTGTCTGCCATCTTAAAGGGGATGGAGCTCAATGGGTCCAAGATCTTAGTGCGCTACCCCGACAGGAACCCAACACACCTGGGCATAGCCAAGGACGCCCAGAAAGCTCAGGACCTGCCTTCCCATAGCACGTACGTAGGATCTATTGGACAAATAGCGAAAGGGCAATATACAGTACTGTCCCTGGTTTTTGATCTTGAAATGATTTGCTTCCTGCTAGCAGTGAGTAACCTATTGAAAATCATAAATTGTTGGCACAGTAAAAAAATATGACTAGAAAAGGTTGTGGTTGGGCCACACCATCCTTTGGGCTGGCATGCATTTATTGGCAGTTTCTAGAGGATATTTGTGACTTTTCTATCCTTTGTAGAAAGGAGTGCTTCTTCTGGAGGAACCTGGGCTGCAACAGGAGGCCAAACTGCCCCTACAGGCACATCCCAGAACACAATGGTGTTGACAAGGGCAAGACCTCGGCCCAGTGAACCCGTCAACTTCAACTGGCCCACAGTCAAACTCATGACTTAGCGCTGCTGAAGAGGCTACTCATTCAGGATTTTAGATGGTTCATATTATGATTTTAAGCAGTGATTCCCAGACAGTGCACACAATTTTGGATTGAGGCTATTTCCTAGCTGGGATTATAAGGCTTTTAGAGGCCAATAATGTTTGCTTTTATGTACACTGTTTATTTTTTAAGATGTAAATTGGTCAAGGAACTTAGGTGTTTTTAAGAACAGGCAATCTTGTTTGGCACCTTTTTTTCCCTACCCCGTCTACACCAAATGTTAGCTCTTGCTAAAGCCCATATGATGGATCATATTGGAGAAATGTCACCAATGACATTGATTTATCATTGTAGTCAGTGGTTTTCTCTGTTGCCAGCTAATGATGAATGTTGGTCCATATAAACGTATGTTGGGATCGTGTCACAGCTAATAAGTCAAGTAATTCTGTGTTAATCATTAACTGGTACAAATAATTTCTTGACAATTTTTTTCCCGTTTTTCTTGTTTTTGTTTTTCGTGTTCCTGTAATTGCGGTCTTATAGTCTCAATGTAACTTCAAACCCCCCCCTCCAAATAAATTGACTACTTTGCATCAATGTGGAAAACTGATTTCATTGGCATAATCTTGTCACTGTAGGGCATTTTTGTAAAAAATAAAAATCACTCTAAATTTAATGACATGGTGATTTTTTTGGGGGGGGTGATTTCACATAGAATTTGTTATTTGACAACTAATACCTGGTAAATCAAAACAGACATTGAACTGACATCTGTGCCCAGGGGCTAGTAGTTTCAAATGTTATATTTTTCTTTGTTTCTCAACTATTTTGTACTGATCAGTAAACCTGGCGGTCTATGGTGAATGTAACGTTCAAATTAAGATTCTTTTTTTTGTTGTCTTCGGTTGAATTGGTTCAATAAATTACATTTCGCTTGGTCATTTCTTTCAAACTTATATTTCTGAAAATATTAAAGTTGTCATGCATTGACTCTTGTGACATTAACATGTCTTTATGACAGTACAATCACCTATCTGTCCTATAACATCAAACAAGGTGCTTCATGGTTTGTACTAATGTTAACCTGATAAGAGCTTGACGGTCACTTTGCAGAAGGAAGAACGCTTACGAGCGTATTGTACTCCGGCAAATCAACCAGTAGGTGGCAGCACGGGCGTGGCATCCACAGGAGGGAATACTGAGGAAGTTGATCAATTTACTGCATGCAAAGCACTGCATAATTCAAAATTTTGTGGTAACCATTTTTAACCAACTGATGTGATGTCAGTTTAGCCCATACGAGTCGGGGGGGGGGGGGTTATTCTAAGCTATATGGAATTGTTTTAGGGTTATATGAAGGATAATTTAGCTTTTTGATTTGGTATTTTAAGACACCTTGAAGTATAAAACATTGTGCCAGTCAAAAGTTTGGACAAAATACTCAAGGGTGTTCCTTTATTTGTAATTTTTTAAAACATTGTAGAATGATAGTGAAGACATGGACACTAATAATACATATGGAATTATGTAGTAGCCAAAAAAAGTTTTAATAAAATCCAAATATATTTTATATTCTTCAAAGTACCCACCCTTTCTTTGCCTTGATGGAAGCTTTGCACACTCTTGGCATTCTCTCAACCAGCTTCACCTGGAATGCTTTTCTGAATGTTTTTGAAGGAGTTTCTTACTAATGCTGAGCACTTGTTGGCTGCCAGGTCATCTGATGCAGCACTCCATCACTCTCCTTGGTCATATAGCCCCTACATAGCCTGGAGGTATGTTGGGTCATTTTTCTATTGAAAATTATATGATAGTCTCACTAAGTGCAAACCAAATGGGATTGTGTATCGCTGTGGTAGACATGCTGGTTAAGTGTGCTTTGAATTCTAAATTAATCACAGACAGTGTCACCAGAAAAGCGCCATCACATGTCATCCTCCATTCTTCACTCGGAACCACACATGCGGAAATCATGCGTTCACCTACTCCGCGTCTCACAAAGACAAGGTGGTTTGAACCAAAAATCTCACACAAAAGAACAGATTTCCACCGGTCTTATGTCCGTTGCTCGTGTTTCTTGGCCCAAGCAAGTCTCTCGTTGGTGTCCTTTAGAGAGGTTTATTTGCAGAAATTCGACCATGAAGGCTTGATTCACGCAGTCTCCTCTGAACAGTTGATGTTGAGTTGTGTCTGTTACTTGAACTCTGTGAATTATTTATTTGGGCTGCAATTTCTGAGGCTGGTAACTCAAATGAACTTATCCTCTGCAGCGGAGGTAACTCTGGGTCTTCCTTTCCTGTGGCGGTCCTCATGAGAGACAGGTTCATCATAGAACTTGATGGTTTTTGCCGCTGCACTTGAAGAAACTTTCAAAGTTCTTTAAATTTTCCATATTGTCTGACCTGCATGTCTTAAAAAAAAGATGGAGTGTCTTGGATGATGGATTTCTCTTTGCTTATTTGAGCTGTTCTTGACATAATATGGACCTTGTCTTTTACCAAATAGGGCTATCTTCTACATACCACCCCTACCTTGTCACATCAAAACTAATTGACTCAAAAGCATTAAGAAGGATAGATATTCCACAAATCAACTTTCAACAAGGCACACCTGTTAATTGAAATGCATTCCAGGTGACTACCTCATAAAACTGGTTGGGAGAATGCCAAGAGTGTGCAAAGCTGTCGTCAAGGCCAAGGGTGGCTACTTTGAATAATCTCAAATATAAAATATATTTCGATTTGTTTAACACTTTTTTGGCTTCTACATGATTCCATGTTATTTCATAGTTTTGACGTCTTCACTATTATTCTACAATTTAGAAAATAGTAAAAATATATAGAAAAACCCTTGAATGAGTAGGTGTGTCCAAACTTTGACTGTTACTGTCTATTTGATGGTGAGAAAGTCTATACAAACACAAAGAATAACAAAAATTGAAAGGAAGTTTGTTCTGAAGTGTCCTGTATCTGAGAGATACAGTGTCTCGAGCTTCAAATCAATTACATTTTAATTGTCACGTGTGCAGAATACACCTTACCATGAAATACTCACTTCCAACAATGCAGTTCAAGAAGAGATAAGAAAATATTTACTATATAAACTAAAGTAAAAAATAAAATAAAAATGTATACAAAGTAACAATAACGAGGCTATATACAGAGGATGTTGATACAGATTTTTTATGCTAATTGTTTTTAGGGGGTTAACTACGTTTGTGGTACAATTAATACTTTCTGATGAATATAATTTAATTATGTCATTATTATTATGAGTTATTCAAAAACGACAGGCTTCTTTTGGTGTCCCCGGAGTAGATTTTTAAGACAAAATGTTTATTTAAATTTTTGACCCTAAAATAAGCTTAAACTTTTTACTTGTTTTAATTTTCAAATGTTTTTGGGGTCTTTTCAAAAGCATTTTATTTCTGGATTTCACTATTTTGCATTGATAAGGGAATTGTACCACACTGACTTTTGTTCTTCTGCTATGTATTTCAACAAGAAAAAGGTTGATATTTAGATTTTTTTTTAAATATCTTTAAAGAGAATCGACTAAAAGGGAAATGTGCAGCTCTCGTAGTCAATACGCTGTACATTGATAATCAACTATTCCGAGACTCCAAGACTACGCCATGGCACAGAACGCTGCTGAGGGGAGAACAGCTCATAATAATGGCCGGAACGGACCGAATGGAACGGCATCCAACACCTGGAAACCATGTGTTTGATGTATTTGATACCATTCCACTGATTCCGCTCCAGCCATTACCAGAATCCCGTTCTCCTCAATTAAGGTGCCACCAACCTCCTGTGTTCCATGGTTATTCTAAATAATGGAATACCCAACACTATCCATGGTAGGGATTGTAGCAAAAAACGGGAAAATATTAAAAACAACAATTGATAAAGAAAAACTACAATATACTTTTCAAGTTAGGGAATGTTGAAAAATAATGAATTGTCTATTTTTTATTTATAGTATTTTTAAATATATAAAAGACAGCATTAGAGGAAGGGACAAATAAGGATATCAATCCCCAAATACAAGGAACTAGAACATAAAAGTAGTAAAAATCCAGAAATTATGCAGAAATCAACAAGTTGGTGTATATGTGGGAGGAGTGTGCTTGTGTGATCGGAAAAGTGTGATGAATTAAGTGAGTGAGCAAAGAAAAAGGTTGCAAATCCAAGAGCCTGTGTGTCTGCGAGCAGGAGTTGTAAACAGAGCGAGAGAGTCTTCACTTTTGAGCACATATGGGATATACGTTTTAAAATAAATTACAAATATATTGTTTATTTATTTATTGTCCTATAATGTTGGAATGGTGACAACCCTATATCCTAGACAACCAAATGCGCGACTGTTGGTTCCACTTTTCTGGGCTCCGTTATTTACTTAACAAATAAGAAATACTCAAAATGTGTACTTATAAATCAGAACTATTTTAATCAAAATACAGCTGTAGACAGAAGTCAAAGATAAAAGATCAGACATACAACTGATGTCTCTCCTGAGTTCAACCCCGAACAAAAGAAAGACAGGATCTTATATACCCGAGATCACACCTTATTGTGCATGTGCAGCACAAAGAGCAAGTTATTCTTAACACAAGGTTTCTGAGAACCTGCCTCAGTGGCATGCAAATCTGCCCTTGTTTCAGAGAAAAACAGATGTTGTCTCTCGCTATCACCCTCAGTCCCTTTTCTCACAGACGGCTGTGGGTTTTGGCAGAGAGCGTGACACAGACAGAGGCCTCAATATTCAGCTATACGGTGAGCATAAGTACAATGGCATGTAAGCAAATTATGGCATGTAAGCAAATCTTTAGAAGACCCCCAAAATCAACTATAAACCTACACGACCTACCCACTAAGGAAAAGGCATTTTTTGCTTATAGGCCTACTGCAAGTAGCCTATGCAGCCAAGATAGAAAGATGAACGCGGTCAGAGACCCACTAAAGCAGCACCGTCCCCTAGAGAGTCAGCCTGCTTGGCAGGGTTGGTTCAACAAAGCCAATGCCCCCGGATGGGAAAGCATAATATACAAGGTTTTATCTCAAAGCTGCTAATGAGAACCTTGACGACCTCGTACCTAGCCGGTGGGAATTCGGTGGAGCACTCCCACCCACATAGTGGCAGTGCTGGCAACACTGGCTGCAGTAACCCATAGGGAGGAGGTCACAATCAGACAGTGGGCATATTATTGTGGCCTTGGCTGCACAGAATAATCAAACGGCCTGACTGCAAAGTCGTGCTCTGGAAAAGGATCACAACGGGGAAACAGCATGTGTATGTTGGGGGAAAGGGGTGTAACAGAGCTCCATCAGCTAGGACTAGACATTGGTTAATCAAATCTCCCCATTCCTTCTCAATCTGGCATGCCTTCTCAAACAGCTGCAACTGTAGTTGGGCTATGGGATGGAAATACTGCTGAGCATCAGAGTTTGTGGTTGTATGAGAGTGTGTGTGTGGGGGGCATAGCTATATACAATACAACTGAGGCGAAAGACACATGCTGTAGATTACTAATCTGTTTCTGTTCTGTAGGTGGCACTATGTGCTCTTTTCAAAAGGTCTCATTCTCTTAAAGGACCTAGGATCAGTACACTACAGGAGTGGTATATCAGTCACTGGGAAGACAACCCAACTTGGGATGGGGGGATGTTTAAGCAGGTGGAATATTGGAGGACAACTGGAGATGTACTCAGTCACAAATACAGATACTGCATATGGACACTCAATCATCATTGTACTTTTTAAAGGTACACATGTAAACATATAATATATCAGTCAAAAGTTTAGACACACCTACTCATTCAAAGAGTTTTTCATTATTTGTACTATTTTCTACATTGTACAATAATAGTGAAGACATCAACACTGTGAAATAATAGACACGGATTTATGTAATAGCCAAAAAAGTGTTAGCAAAAATCCAAATAGATGTTATATTTTATTTTCTTCAAAGTAGCCACCCTTTCTTTGCCTTGATGGCAGCTTTGAACACTCTGGGCATTCTCTCAATCAGCTTTACCTGGAATGCTTTTCCAAATGTCTTGAAGAAGTTCCCACTTATGTTGAGCACTTGTTGGCTGCTTTTCCTTCACTCTGCAGTCCAACTCATCTCAAACCATCTAAATTGGGTTGAGGTCGGTGATTGCGGAGGCCAGCTGTTCTTGACATAATATGGACCTTGTCTTTTACCAAATAGGGCTATCTTCTGTATACCACCACTACCATGTCACGACACAATTGATTGGCTCAAATGCATTAAGAAGTAAAGAAATTCCACAAACAAACTTTTAACAAGGCACACCTGTTAATTTAAATCCATTCCAGGTTGTGCCAAGAGCTGGTTGAGAGAATGCCAAGGGTGGCTACTTTGAAGAAACTCAAATATAAAATATATTTTGATTTGTTTAACACTTTGTTGGTTACTACATGATTCCATATGTGTTATTTCAAAGTCTTTACTATTATTCTAGAATGTAGAAAATAGTAAAACAATGAAAAACGGTGGAAGGAGTAGGTGTGTCCAAACTTTTGACTGTTACTGATATTATATAGTAAATATAATTGAAACTTGTATCTCATTATGGTAAGTAGTGAAATAAGTATAGCTAGCTATAATTGTAATGGCCTAGCTGATCCTTAACATGGGGGCCCCTCAAGGGTGCGTGCTCAGTCCCCTCCTGTACTCCCTGTTCACTCATGACTGCACGGCCAGGAACGACTCCAACACCATCATTAAGTTTGCCGATGACACAACAGTGGTAGGCCTGATCAGAGACCTGGCCGTGCGGTGCCAGGACAACAACCTCTCCCTCAACGTGATCAAGACTAAGGAGATGATTGTGGACTACAGGAAAAGGAGGACAGAGCATGCCCCCATTCTCATGGACAGGGCTGCAGTGTAGCAGGTTGAGCCAGTTCCTTGGTGTCCACATCACAAACAAACTAACATGGTCCAAGCACACCAAGACAGTTGTGAAGAGGGCAGGACAACAATTATTCCCCTCCGGAGACTTAAAAGAATTGGCATGATCCTTAGATCCAAAAAAGATCTTCAGCTGCACCATCGAGAGCATCCTGACTGGTTGATTCACTGCCTGGTATGGCAACTGCTCTGCCTCTGACCTCAAGGGACTACAGAGGATAGTGCATACGGCCCAGTACATCACTGGGGCCAAGCTTCCTGACATCCAGGACCTCTTTACCAGGCGGTGTCAGAGGAAGGCCCTAATTGTCAAAGACTCCAGCCACCCTAGTCATAGACTGTTCTCTCTGCTACCGCATGGCAAGCGGTACTGGAGCGCCAAGTCTAGGTCCAAGAGGCTTCTAAACAGCTTCTACCCCCAAGGCATAAGATTACTGAACATCTAATAAATTCCAATCCAGACTACTTCCATTGCCCCCCCCCTTTTTACACAGCTGCTACACTCTGTTGTTATCTATGTATAACTCACTTTAATAACTCTACCCACATGTAAATATTACCTCGACTAACCAGTGCCACCCCAAATACCTCGACTAACCGGTGCCCCCACACATTAACTCTGTACCGGTACCCCTGTATATAACCTCGCTATTGTTATTTTACTGCTGCTCTTTAATTATTTGTTACTATTTCTTATTTTTGTAGGTATTTTTCTTAAAACAGCATTGTTGGTTAAGGGCATGTAAGTAAGCATTTCACTGTACCTGTTGTAATTAGGCGCATGCGACAAATTAAATGTAATTTGATTTGAAAACTTTGAGACCTTATATAAACATGTGTGAGCCATTGCCAATCAGGTACAATCAATTGAATTGACCTCGGGTGGACTCCAATCAAGTTGTAGAAACATCTAAAGGATGATCAATGGAAACAGGATGCACCTGAGCTCAATTTCAAGTCTCTTTGCAAAGATTCTGAATTTGTAAATTGGGTCGGAGTATTCGTATGGAGGGTGTGACGCAATTGCGGAGCATCAGGAGTCTTGCAGAGGCCATATCCAGCTCTGTACTGCATCGCCGTGTGCCTCTCAAATTTAGTAACAACGCTGAGGTCTCCATATAGCTTCACATTGACATACTTGGTTGACAGTGGGTGAGGACGCAAAGTCCTGTATAAACCCAAACTCAGTCTTTGACAACTTCCTTCACAACAGCCCTGCTCTGACATCTGCGGATGACGCATTGCAGTAATTGGCCACTACAGACGTCATATTAACCATGAAGAGCCTTATAGACAAGACGGGGGCCCTCTGAGTGGTGCAGTGGGATAAGGCACTGCATCACAGTGCAAGAGGTGTTACTTCATTCCCAGGCTGTGACACAACTGGCCGTGGCTGGCAGTCCCATAGGACAGTGCACAATTGGGCTGGAGCTTGGCTGGGAGGGTTTGGCTGGGGGGGTGCTTTACTTGGCTCATTGCTCTCTAGTGACTCCTTGTGGCTGGCCAAGGTGCCTGCAGGCTGGTCAGGCTGGTCAGCAGTTGGGTGGTGTTTCCTCTGACACATTGGTGCGGCTGGCTTCCGGTTTAAGCTGGTGGGTGTTAAGGAGCGCGTGGTTCGGTGGGTTAGGTTTCAGACAAAACATGACCCCATCTTTACCCGTTTGAGACAAGATCAAACAGCGTTTAAAGCTCATGAGTCTTGATTCTGTGCACCGAAACAACGTTTCACTCTCTTAGGCTAGAGATAGGTAAATAACCACATTAACCACATTAACTATAAAAAGCTTACTGCTATCACAGGTGCTATAGAATAATATAGTCGTGCAGTATAATGCTAGAAAGAAATGGCAAAATGCATAAGGGAAAAATAACATTCTTAAATAGCAGATTATGGCAGATAAGACCATGTAAAACCACATTGTCACACTACCTCATCGCTGTACCCTACACATACAGTTATCTGTAAGGTCCCTCATTCGAGCACTGAATTTCAAACACAGATTCAACGAAAAAGCCAACACTGAATATCCCTTTGAACTGTTCAAGAGTCTTATGGCATACGGGGTAGAAGCTGTAAAGATGCCTTTTTGACCTCGACTTGGCACTCCGGTACTGCTTGCCGTGTGGTAGCAGAGAGAACCGTCTATGACTAGGGTGGCTGGATTCCATGGAAATGTCGTTGGCCTTCCTCTGACACCGCCTGGTATGGAGGTCCTGGATGGCAGAGGATGGATGGTTTCTATCCTTCAACCTCTGGGTTATGGATCCAGCATGATTCCACTGCCCAACTCTGAGTTTATCTACCCCCGTGGCGGCAGGGTAGCCTAGTGGTTAGAGCGTTGGACTAATAACGAAAGGTTGCAAGTTCAAATCCCCAAGCAGACAAGTGACAAATCTGTCATTCTGCCCCTGAAAAGGCAGTAAACCCACTGTTCCAAGGCTGTCATTGAAAATAAAAATTTGTTCTTAACTGACTTGCCAAGTAAAATAAAGGTTTAAAAAAACAAGACTTAAACTCATAATCCCAGGTTTAGGAGGCCAGTGCCTTGTCCATTAGGCCACTGGGGTACTGTGAGATCATTATGACTATCATTATACTTTCTGATATAAGCAGTAAGAATAATATTCAAAGCACAGCTCTGAGAAATGCCCATGAAATGCTTTTATTCAATTCTGGTTGCACTTCATTGCTAACTATTCACTGGATGGTACCAATCCATCAACCTATGGGTCACGTAAAACAGAGTTTGATGGATTGAAGCTTTCCTATTCAATCTTTAGAAATGAAGATTTAACAAGGATAAAAAAGGAGAATTTCATGGGTGTGTCTCTGTGCCCTCTGAATTATTATTATTTTTTTTTACAACTGCTTCTATCAGTTTGTATAGGTCATTCTGATCACACATTTCCACAGTGACTTAGACACTGATCACCTAATCCATTTATTGTGAATTCTAGTATCATTTTGGGGTACCTGAAAGTGGAGGGATGAAGTGGAAGTATGCCTGGCAGTTAACCAAGTGATTCAAGGATCGAAACCATACTCTGCTATTCAGTTTGCTTTTAGCAATGAAGTGCAAACAGAAATTATAAACCATAATTTCATGGGCATGTCTCAGTGCCCTCTGTCATTCTTTTTTGACTGCTTCTGTCAGTTTGTACAGGTCATGCTGATTACAGAAGTGAAGCAGAAGCGTGATGTCTGCTTGAACCACATGTACGATCGGTCGAAACCACTCTCTGTTATCCATTTCATTTTCAGCAAGTGCCCCAGTGGCGTAAAGGATAAGACAGTGTCCTTCTAAGCCAGGCATTGTGGGTTCAAGTCCCATCTGGTGTGGGTGAATGCAAATTGCTTTGTAGTATGAAAGAGATTGAACGTTTCAATTTTTAGAAATGAAGATTTAACAGGCATTAAAAAGGTGAATTTCATTGGCATGTCTCTGTGACCTCCGAAATTCTTTTTTTTTTTACAACTGCTTCTATCAGTTCGTATAGGTCATAATGATCACACATTTCTACAGTGACTGAAGACACTGATCTCCTAATCCATTTATTGTGAGTTCAAGTATTGTTTTGGGGTATCTGAAAGTGGAGTGATGAAGTGGAAGTGTGCAGGGCAGTTAACCAAGTGATTTAGGCATCGAAACCATCCTCTGATTAGGATTGAAACCATCCTTTGACTTATGCCAAGTGTTTCCCCAAAAGCAAGTCATTCCCTGAGCGGGAATCAAACCCAGGCCGTGGTGGTAAAAGAACCGAATCCTAACCACTAGACCAACAGGGATAAAGAAAAATTCATTTCGCAGTGAGAGGGCTAAACAGCGATTTTATTCCTCGTCTCACTTTTTGTCTATTCCCAGATGCAACTACTTGCAATCTAAGGGGATGTAGCTCAGAGGAATAGAGCATTAGTTGAACGTACAAAGACCTGGGGGCAATCGTCAGCAGCTCCAAGACACCACCAAACAGATTAATTTCTGAAAGGGAACATATGCTTCTGCCGGACCTTTGACCATCTAGGTGATGGCGTTTGACTAAATTTGACACCCTTCGAAAGCTCAGGATTCAACCGAATCCTAACCACTAGACCAACAGGGAGAGAGAAAAAGACATTTAGCAGTGAGGGGGATATACAGCGATTTTTTTCCTTGGCTCACTGTCTCTAATAAAACATGACAGACCAGCTCGATCTACTGTCTCTATTAAAACATGACAGACCAGCTATATCTACTGTCTCTATTATATTATGACAGACCAGGTTGATCTACTGTCTCTATTATATTATGACAGACCAGCTCGATCTACTGTCTCTATTATATTATGACAGACCAGCTAGATCTACTGTCTCTATTATATTATGACAGACCAGCTTGATCTATTGTCTCTGTTATATTATGTTAGACCAGTTATATCTACTGTCTCTATTATATTATGACTGACCAGCTATATCTACGGTCTTTATTATATTATGACTGACCAGCTATATATACTGTCTCTATTACATTATAACAGACCAGCAATATCTACTGTCTCTATTACATTATAACAGACCAGCTCGATATACTCTCTCTATTATATTATGACACACCAGCTAGATCTACTGTCTAATATTATATGAGACCAGCTAGATCTACTGTCTCTATTATATTATGACAGACCAGCTAGATCCACTGTCTCTATTAAAACATGACAGACCAGCTTGATCTACTGTCTCTATTATATTATGACTGACCAGCTATATCTACTGTCTCTATTATATTATGACTGACCAGCTATATCTACTGTCTCTATTATATTATGACAGACAGGCTAGATCTACTGTCTCTATTATATTATGACACCCCAGCTATATCAACTCTCTCTATTATATTGTGACTGACCAGCTATATCTACTGTCTTTATTATATTATGACTGAACAGCTATATCTACTGTCTTTATTATATTATGACAGACCAGCTATATATACTGTCTCTATTATATTATGACTGACCAGCTATATCTACTGTCTTTATTATATTATGACAGACCAGCTATATATACTGTCTCTATTATATTGTGACTGACCAGCTATATCTACTCTCTCTATTATATTATGACTGACCAGCTATATCTACTGTCTTTATTATATTATGACTGAACAGCTATATCTACTGTCTTTATTATATTATGACAGACCAGCTATATATACTGTCTCTATTATATTATGACTGACCAGCTAGATCTACTGTCTTTATTATATTATGACTGACCAGCTAGATCTACTGTCTCTATTATATTATGACTGACCAGCTAGATCTACTCTATCTATTATATTATGACAGACAGGCTAGAACTATTGTCTCTATTATATTATGACAGACCAGTTAGATCTGCTGTCTCTATTATATTATGACAGACCAGCGAGATCTACTGTCTTTATTATATTATGACTGACCAGCTATATCTACTGTCTCTGTTATATTTTGACTGACCAGCTATATATACTGTCTCTATTACATTATAACAGACCAGCAATATCTACTGTCTCTATTACATTATAACAGACCAGCTCGATATACTCTCTCTATTATATTATGACACACCAGCTAGATCTACTGTCTAATATTATGACAGACCAGCTAGATCTACTGTCTCTATTATATTATGACAGACCAGCTAGATCTACTGTCTCTATTATATATTATGACAGACCAGCTAGATCCACTGTCTCTATTAAAACATGACAGACCAGCTTGATCTACTGTCTCTATTATATTATGACAGACAAGCTATATCTACTGTCTCTATTATATTATGACTGACAGCTATATCTACTGTCTCTATTACATTATAACAGACCAGCTCGATATACTCTCTCTATTATATTATGACACACCAGCTAGATCGTCTGTCTAATATTATGACAGACCAGCTAGATCTACTGTCTCTATTATATTATGACAGACCAGCTAGATCTACTGTCTCAATTATATTATGACTGACCAGCTATATCTACTGTCTTTATTATATTATGACTGACCAGCTAGATCTACTGTCTCTATTACATTATAACAGACCAGCTCGATATACTCTCTCTATTATATTATGACTGACCAGCTAGATCTACTGTATCTATTATATTATGACAGACAGGCTAGAACTACTGTCTCTATTATATTATGACACACCAGCTATATCTACTCTCTCTATTATATTATGACAGACCAGCTAGATCTACTGTCTCTATTATAACCAGCTATGACAGACAGACAGCTTATCTACTGTCTCTATTATATTATGACAGACAAGCTATATCTACTGTCTCTATTATATTATGACTGACCAGCTATATCTACTGTCTCTATTATATTATGACTGACCAGCTATATCTACTGTCTCTATTATATTATGACTGACCAGCTATATCTACTGTCTCTATTATATTATGACAGACCAGCTAGATCTACTGTCTCTATTATATTATGACTGACCAGCTATATCTACTGTCTCTATTATATTATGACTGACCAGCTATATCTACTGTCTCTATTATATTATGACTGACCAGCTATATCTACTGTCTCTATTATATTATGACTGACCAGCTATATCTACTGTCTCTATTATATTATGACTGACCAGCTATATCTACTGTCTTTATTATATTATGACTGACCAGCTATATCTACTGTCTCTATTATATTATGACAGACAGGCTAGAACTACTGTCTCTATTATATTATGACACACCAGCTATATCTACTCTCTCTATTATATTATGACATACCAGCTAGATCCACTGTCTCTATTAAAACATGACAGACCAGCTTGATCTACTGTCTCTATTATATTATGACAGACCAGCTATATCTACTGTCTCTATTATATTATGACAGACCAGCTAGATCTACTGTCTCTATTATATTATGACAGACCAGCTATATCTACTGTCTCTGTTATATTATGACTGACCAGCTATATATACTGTCTCTATTACATTATAACAGACCAGCAATATCTACTGTCTCTATTACATTATAACGGACCAGCTCGATATACTCTCTCTATTATATTATGACACACCAGCTAGATCTACTGTCTAATATTGTGACAGACCAGCTAGATCTACTGTCTCTATTATATAATGACAGACCAGCTAGATCCACTGTTTCTATTAAAACATGACAGACCAGCTTGATCTACTGTCTCTATTATATTATGACAGACAAGCTATATCTACTGTCTCTATTATATTATGACTGACCAGCTAGATCCACTGTCTCTTTTAAAACATGACAGACCAGCTATATCTACTGTCTCTATTATATTATGACAGACAAGCTATATCTACTGTCTCTATTATATTATGACTGACCAGCTATATCTACTGTCTCTATTATATTATGACAGACCAGCTATATCTACTGTCTCTATTATATTATGACAGACCAGCTAGATCTACTGTCTCTATTATATTATGACAGACCAGCTAGATCTATTGTCTCTATTATATTATGACAGACCAGCTATATCTACTGTCTCTATTATATTATGACTGATCAGCTATATCTACTGTCTCTATTATATTATGACTGACCAGCTATATATACTGTCTCTATTACATTATAACAGACCAGCAATATCTACTGTCTGTATTACATTATAACAGACCAGCTCGATATACTCTCTCTATTATATTATGACAGACCAGCTAGATCCACTGTCTCTATTAAAACATGAAAGACCAGCTAGATCTACTGTCTCTATTATATTATGACAGACCAGCTAGATCTACTGTCTCTATTAAAACATGACAGACCAGCTTGATCTACTGTCTCTATTATATTATGACAGACCAGCTATATCTACTGTCTTTATTATATTATGACAGACCAGCTATATCTACTGTCTCTATTATATTATGACTGACCAGCTATATCTACTGTCTCTATTATATTATGACTGACCAGCTATATCTACTGTCTTTATTATATTATGACTGACCAGCTATATCTACTGTCTTTATTATATTATGACTGAACAGCTATATCTACTGTCTCTATTATATTATGACTGACCAGCTAGATCTACTGTGTCTATTATATTATGACAGACAAGCTAGATCTACTGTCTCTATTATATTATGACTGACCAGCTAGATGTACTACGACAGACCAGCTAGATCTACTGTCTCTATTATATTATGACAGACCAGCTAGATCTACTGTCTCTATTATATTATGACAGACCAGCTAGATCTACTGTCTCTATTATATTATGACAGACCAGCTATATCTACTGTCTCTATTATATTATGACTGACCAGCTATATCTACTGTCTCTGTTATATTATGACTGACCAGCTATATAAACTGTCTCTATTACATTATAACAGACCAGCTCGATATACTCTCTCTATTATATTATGACACACCAGCTAGATCTACTCTCTAATATTATGACAGACCAGCTAGATCTACTGTCTCTATTATATTATGACAGACAGCTAGCTACTATCTACTGTCTCTATTATATAATGACAGACCAGCTAGATCCACTGTCTCTATTATATTATGACAGACCAGCTTGATCTACTGTCTCTATTATATTATGACAGACAAGCTATATCTACTGTCTCTATTATATTATGACTGACCAGCTATATCTACTGTCTCTATTATATTATGACAGACCAGCTATATCTACTGTCTCTATTATATTATGACACACCAGCTAGATCTACTGTCTCTATTATATTATGACAGACCAGCTAGATCTACTGTCTCTATTATATTATGACAGACCAGCTAGATCTACTGTCTCTATTATATTATGACTGACCAGCTATATCTACTGTCTTTATTATATTATGACTGACAGCTAGATCTACTGTCTCTATTACATTATAACAGACCAGCTCGATATACTGTCTCTATTATATTATGACAGACCAGCTAGATCTACTGTCTCTATTATATTATGACAGACCAGCTAGATCTACTGTCTCTATTATATTATGACAGACCAGCTATATCTACTGTCTCTATTATATTATGACAGACCAGCTAGATCCACTGTCTCTATTATATTATGACAGACCAGCTATATCTACTGTCTCTATTATATTATGACAGACCAGCTATATCTACTGTCTCTATTATATTATGACTGACCAGCTATATCTACTGTCTCTATTATATTATGACAGACCAGCTATATCTACTGTCTCTATTATATTATGACAGACCAGCTATATCTACTGTCTCTATTATATTATGACTGACCAGCTATATCTACTGTCTCTATTATATTATGACTGACCAGCTATATCTACTGTCTCTATTATATTATGACAGACCAGCTATATCTACTGTCTCTATTATATTATGACAGACCAGCTATATCTACTGTCTCTATTATATTATGACTGACCAGCTATATCTACTGTCTCTATTATATTATGACAGACCAGCTATATCTACTGTCTCTATTATATTATGACAGACCAGCTATATATACTGTCTTTATTATATTATGACAGACCAGGTAGATCTACTGTCTTTATTATATTATGACAGACCAGCTAGATCTACTGTCTCTATTATATTATGACTGACCAGCTATATCTACTATTATATTATGACAGACCAGCTATATCTACTGTCTCTATTATAACATGACAGACCAGCTAGATCTACTGTCTCTATTATATTATGACAGACCAGCTATATCTACTGTCTCTATTATATTATGACAGACCAGCTATATCTACTGTCTCTATTATATTATGACAGACCAGCTATATCTACTGTCTCTATTATATTATGACTGACCAGCTATATCTACTGTCTCTATTATATTATAACAGACCAGCTAATATCTACTGTCTCTATTATATTATGACAGACCAGCTATATCTACTGTCTCTATTATATTATGATATACTACTGTCTCTATTATATTATGACACACCAGCTAGATCTACTGTCTCTATTATATTATGACAGACCAGCTAGATCTACTGTCTCTATTATATAATGACAGACCAGCTAGATCCACTGTTTCTATTAAAACATGACAGACCAGCTTGATCTACTGTCTCTATTATATTATGACAGACAAGCTATATCTACTGTCTCTATTATATTATGACTGACCAGCTAGATCTACTGTCTCTTTTAAAACATGACAGACCAGCTTGATCTACTGTCTCTATTATATTATGACAGACCAGCTATATCTACTGTCTCTATTATATTATGACTGACCAGCTATATCTACTGTCTCTATTATATTATGACAGACCAGCTAGATCTACTGTCTCTATTATATTATGACAGACCAGCTAGATCTACTGTCTCTATTATATTATGACAGACCAGCTAGATCTACTGTCTCTATTATATTATGACAGACCAGCTATATCTACTGTCTCTATTATATTATGACTGACCAGCTATATCTACTGTCTTTATTATATTATGACTGACCAGCTATATATACTGTCTCTATTACATTATAACAGACCAGCAATATCTACTGTCTCTATTACATTATAACAGACCAGCTCGATATACTCTCTCTATTATATTATGACACACCAGCTAGATCTACTGTCTAATATTATGACAGACCAGCTAGATCTACTGTCTCTATTATATTATGACAGACCAGCTAGATCTACTGTCTCTATTATATTATGACAGACCAGCTATATCTACTGTCTCTATTATATTATGACTGACCAGCTATATCTACTGTCTCTATTATATTATGACTGACCAGCTATATCTACTGTCTCTATTATATTATGACAGACCAGGCTAGATCTACTGTCTCTATTATATTATGACATATATCTACTGTCTCTATTATAATATGACAGACCAGCTAGATCTACTGTCTCTATTATATTATGACACCCCAGCTATATCTACTGTCTCTATTATATTATGACAGACCAGCTATATATACTGTCTTTATTATATTATGACAGACCAGCTATATCTACTGTCTCTATTATATTATGACAGACCAGCTATATCTACTGTCTCTATTATATTATGACTGACCAGCTATATCTACTGTCTTTATTATATTATGACAGACCAGCTATATCTACTGTCTCTATTATATTATGACTGACCAGCTATATCTACTGTCTCTATTATATTATGACTGACCAGCTATATCTACTGTCTTTATTATATTATGACTGACCAGCTATATCTACTGTCTTTATTATATTATGACAGACCAGCTATATCTACTGTCTCTATTATATTATGACAGACCAGCTAGATCTACTGTCTTTATTATATTATGACAGACCAGCTAGATCTACTGTCTTTATTATATTATGACTGAACAGCTATATCTACTGTCTCTATTATATTATGACTGACCAGCTAGATCTACTGTTTATATTATATTATGACAGACCAGCTAGATCTACTGTCTCTATTATATTATGACAGACCAGCTAGATCTACTGTCTCTATTATATTATGACTGACCAGCTAGATCTACTGTCTCTATTATATTATGACTGACCAGCTATATCTACTGTCTCTATTATATTATGACTGACCAGCTATATATACTGTCTCTATTACATTATAACAGACCAGCAATATCTACTGTCTCTATTACATTATAACAGACCAGCTCGATCTCTATTATATTATGACACACCAGCTAGATCTACTGTCTAATATTATGACAGACCAGCTAGATCTACTGTCTCTATTATATTATGACAGACCAGCTAGATCCACTGTCTCTATTAAAACATGACAGACCAGCTACTACTGTCTCTATTATATTATGACAGACCAGCTAGATCTACTGTCTCTATTATATTATGACTGACCAGCT
>NW_027009345.1:45000-47583 GCF_036934945.1 Oncorhynchus masou masou | reverse complement strand
ACAGTGTTGTTACCACTAACATAACAGTGTTGTTACCACTACCATAACAGTGTTGTTACCACTAACATAACAGTGTTGTTACCACTACCATAACAGTGTTGTTACCACTACAGTAACAGTGTTGTTACCACTAACATAACAGTGTTGTTACCACTAACATAACAGTGTTGTTACCACTAACATAACAGTGTTGTTACCACTACCATAACAGTGTTGTTACCACTACCATAACAGTGTTGTTACCACTAACATAACAGTGTTGTTACCACTACCATAACAGTGTTGTTACCACTACCATAACAGTGTTGTTACCACTACCATAACAGTGTTGTTACCACTACCATAACAGTGTTGTTACCACTACCATAACAGTGTTGTTACCACTACCATAACAGTGTTGTTACCACTAACATAACAGTGTTGTTACCACTAACATAACAGTGTTGTTACCACTACCATAACAGTGTTGTTACCACTAACATAACAGTGTTGTTACCACTACCATAACAGTGTTGTTACCACTACCATAACAGTGTTGTTACCACTAACATAACAGTGTTGTTACCACTACCATAACAGTGTTGTTACCACTACCATAACAGTGTTGTTACCACTACCATAACAGTGTTGTTACCACTACCATAACAGTGTTGTTACCACTAACATAACAGTGTTGTTACCACTACCATAACAGTGTTGTTACCACTACCATAACAGTGTTGTTACCACTACCATAACAGTGTTGTTACCACTACCATAACAGTGTTGTTACCACTAACATAACAGTGTTGTTACCACTACCATAACAGTGTTGTTACCACTACCATAACAGTGTTGTTACCACTACCATAACAGTGTTGTTACCACTACCATAACAGTGTTGTTACCACTACCATAACAGTGTTGTTACCACTACCATAACAGTGTTGTTACCACTACCATAACAGTGTTGTTACCACTACCATAACAGTGTTGTTACCACTAACATAACAGTGTTGTTACCACTACCATAACAGTGTTGTTACCACTACCATAACAGTGTTGTTACCACTAACATAACAGTGTTGTTACTACTACCATAACAGCCTGGTCTAAACATTTACTCTATAAAACTGTTATTCTTTTTACAGTTTTAGAAATATTTAGTTCCGAGGGAAGCACTTTCAGTGGTTATATATGAATGTCAGAGGTTAATGTGATATAATTTCTGCATGCATACTGAGGGACAAAGGTACTATAATCCAACCACAGTCATGAGTGTTAATCATTTGGTTTAAAGCTCAGAAGCAGCTTGTGTGTGTGTGTGTGTGTGTGTGTGTGTGAGAGTGTGTGAGTGAGTGGTGTGTGTGTGTGTGTGTGTGTGTGTGTGTGTGTGTGTGTGTGTGTGTGTGTGTGTGTGTGTGTGTGCGTGTGTGTGTGTGTGTGTGTGCGTGTGTGTGTGTGCGTGAGAGTGTAATCACTCTGGAATGCAGGGGCTTAACAGCAGCAGGGAGGAGAGCTTATAGTTCCACACTCCAGGGTAACGGTCTTTGCAAACACACTGTACTGAAGTTTACACGTTACTAACGCCGAGGTCACCCCAGCAGCGACAGAGTACGCAGCATCATCTGGATATGTGTGCAGCATCATCTGGATATGTGTGCAGCATCATCTGAATGTGTGCAGCATCATCTGGATATGTATGCATCATCATCTGGATATGTGTGCAGCATCATCTGGATATGTGTACAGCATCATCTGAATGTGTGCAGCATCATCTGGATATGTATGCATCATCATCTGGATATGTGTGCAGCATCATCTGGATATGTGTACAGCATCATCTGGATATGTGTGCAGCATCATCTGGATATGTGTGCATCATCATCTGGATATGTATGCATCATCATCTGGATATGTGTGCAGCATCATCTGGATATGTGTACAGCATCATCTGGATATGTGTGCATCATCATCTGGATATGTGTGCATCATCATCTGGATATGTGCATCATCATCTGGATATGTGTGCATCATCATCTGGATATGTGTGCAGCATCATCTGGATATGTGTGCAGCATCATCTGGATATGTGTGCATCATCATCTGGATATGTGAGCATCATCTGGATATGTGCATCATCATCTGGATATGTGTAGAGCATCATCTGGATATGTGTGCATCATCATCTGGATATGTGTGCAGCATCATCTGGATATGTGTGCAGCATCATCTGGATATGTGTGCAGCATCATCTGGATATGTGTGCAGCATCATCTGGATATGTGTACAGCATCATCTGGATATATGTGCAGCATCATCTGGATATGTGTGCAGCATCATCTGGATATGTGTGCAACAAAAGTTCAACATTCACCTTCTGCTACCATTTCTGTCAAGCCACCTATGCATACAGTTTGAGTCATTGGTTGGATAAATCCAAGCTATGCACCACACAGAACGCACGGAAACTGTCTCTGCAACGCAACGCAGCGTTCCATTGGAATTCAATGTACTGGTGATTGAGGTTCAATACATGATTTAGATCCACTGTAAAACATTGAGATGCAAATATCAAAGGAAAACACGTTCTCCTCCGTACAG
>NW_027009345.1:0-40000 GCF_036934945.1 Oncorhynchus masou masou | reverse complement strand
ACTACATACATTAACCCTGTACATACTACATACATTAACCCTGTACATACTACATACATTAACCCTGTACATACTACATACATTAACCCTGTACATACTACATACATTAACCCTGTACATACTACATACATTAACCCTGTACATACTACATACATTAACCCTGTACATACTACATACATTAACCCTGTACATACTACATACATTAACCCTGTACATACTACATACATTAACCCTGTACATACTACATACATTAACCCTGTACATACTACATACATTAACCCTGTACATACTACATACATTAACCCTGTACATACTACATACATTAACCCTGTACATACTACATACATTAACCCTGTACATACTACATACATTAACCCTGTACATACTACATACATTAACCCTGTACATACTACATACATTAACCCTGTACATACTACATACATTAACCCTGTACATACTACATACATTAACCCTGTACATACTACATACATTAACCCTGTACATACTACATACATTAACCCTGTACATACTACATACATTAACCCTGTACATACTACATACATTAACCCTGTACATACTACATACATTAACCCTGTACATACTACATACATTAACCCTGTACATACTACATACATTAACCCTGTACATACTACATACATTAACCCTGTACATACTACATACATTAACCCTGTACATACTACATACATTAACCCTGTACATACTACATACATTAACCCTGTACATACTACATACATTAACCCTGTACATACTACATACATTAACCCTGTACATACTACATACATTAACCCTGTACATACTACATACATTAACCCTGTACATACTACATACATTAACCCTGTACATACTACATACATTAACCCTGTACATACTACATACATTAACCCTGTACATACTACATACATTAACCCTGTACATACTACATACATTAACCCTGTACATACTACATACATTAACCCTGTACATACTATACATTAACCCTGTACATACTACATACATTAACCCTGTACATACTACATACATTAACCCTGTACATACTACATACATTAACCCTGTACATACTACATACATTAACCCTGTACATACTACATACATTAACCCTGTACATACTATACATTAACCCTGTACATACTACATACATTAACCCTGTACATACATGACTATATATACTACATACATTAACCCTGTACATACTACATACATTAACCCTGTACATACTACATACATTAACCCTGTACATACTACATACATTAACCCTGTACATACTACATACATTAACCCTGTACATACTACATACATTAACCCCATGCTACATACATTAACCCTGTACATACTACATACATTAACCCTGTACATACTACATACATTAACCCTGTACATACTACATACATTAACCCTGTACATACTACATACATAACCCTGTACATACTACATACATTAACCCTGTACATACTACATACATTAACCCTGTACATACTACATACATTAACCCTGTACATACTACATACATTAACCCTGTACATACTACATACATTAACCCTGTACATACTACATACATTAACCCTGTACATACTACATACATTAACCCTGTACATACTACATACATTAACCCTGTACATACTACATACATTAACCCTGTACATACTACATACATTAACCCTGTACATACTACATACATTAACCTTGTACATCACACATTAACCCTGTACATACTACATACATTAACCATGTACATACTACATACATTAACCCTGTACGCACTGCGTGTGTGTGTTTTGTATTTATTATGGATCCCCATGGTACCCTGAGCAACGAAGGTGCAGGAAGACTAGGCTCCAGTGCGGTGACACTATTTGTGGTTTGTATCCGTGTCGGGAGGGTCAACTGCTTTGCAGGACGCCGCTGTCTTCGGTTTCACGGCTCGTGACATGCGACCATCGTTGATTTTCATGCTCCTCTTGCTGTGCTCCTTCAACTCCGCTATCAGATGAGGAAGGAGAAACAGGAGATGGCTTCCTGGCGAACCAACTCCGACTGGCAACACTGGTGTGTGAGTATATGTGTGTGTGCGGTGGACAGGGCATCCTCAGATGGACAATTTAGCAGTGGTGTAAAGTACTTAAGTAAACATACTTTTAAGTACTACTTAATTAAGTAGTTTTTTGGGGTATCCTTACTTTACTTTACTATTTATATTTTTGACAACTTTTACATTTACTCCACTACAATCCCAATGAGAATAATGTACTTTTGACTCGTTACATTTTCCCTGACACCCATAAGTACTCGTTACATTTTGAATGGCTAGCAGGACAAGAACATGGTCCAATTCACGCACTTATCAATAGAACATCCTTGGTCATCTACTGCCTCTGATCTGGAGGACTCACTAAACAGAGAACATCCTTGGTCGTCTACTGCCTCAGATCTGGAGGACTCACTAAACAGAGAACATCCCTGGTCATCTACTGCCTCTGATCTGGAGGACTCACTAAACAGAGAACATCCCTGGTCATCTACTGCCTCTGATCTGGAGGACTCACTAAACAGAGAACATCCCTGGTCATCTACTGCCTCTGATCTGGAGGACTCACTAAACAGAGAACATCCCTGGTCATCTACTGCCTCTGATCTGGAGGACTCACTAAACAGAGAACATCCATGGTCATCTTCTGCCTCTGATCTGGAGGACTCACTAAACAGAGAACATCCCTGGTCATCTTCTGCCTCTGATCTGGAGGACTCACTAAACAGAGAACATCCCTGGTCATCTTCTGCCTCTGATCTGGAGGACTCACTAAACAGAGAACATCCCTGGTCATCTACTGCCTCTGATCTGGAGGACTCACTAAACAGAGAACATCCCTGGTCATCTACTGCCTCTGATCTGGAGGACTCACTAAACAGAGAACATCCCTGGTCATCTTCTGCCTCTGATCTGGAGGACTCACTAAACAGAGAACATCCCTGGTCATCTACTGCCTCTGATCTGGAGGACTCACTAAACAGAGAACATCCCTGGTCATCTACTGCCTCTGATCTGGAGGATTCACTAAACAGAGAACATCCCTGGTCATCTACTGCCTCTGATCATGGAGGACTCACTAAACAGAGAACATCCCTGGTCATCTACTGCCTCTGATCTGGAGGACTCACTAAACAGAGAACATCCATGGTCATCTACTGCCTCTGATCTGGAGGACTCACTAAACAGAGAACATCCCTGGTCATCTACTGCCTCTGATCTGGAGGACTCACTAAACAGAGAACATCCCTGGTCATCTACTGCCTCTGATCTGGAGGACTCACTAAACAGAGAACATCCCTGGTCATCTACTGCCTCTGATCTGGAGGACTCACTAAACAGAGAACATCCCTGGTCATCTTCTGCCTCTGATCTGGAGGACTCACTAAACAGAGAACATCCCTGGTCATCTACTGCCTCTGATCTGGAGGACTCACTAAACAGAGAACATCCCTGGTCATCTTCTGACTCTGATCTGGAGGACTCACTAAACAGAGAACATCCCTGGTCATCTTCTGCCTCTGATCTGGAGGACTCACTAAACAGAGAACATCCCTGGTCATCTACTGCCTCTGATCTGGAGGACTCACTAAACAGAGAACATCCCTGGTCATCTTCTGCCTCTGATCTGGAGGACTCACTAAACAGAGAACATCCCTGGTCATCTACTGCCTCTGATCTGGAGGACTCACTAAACAGAGAACATCCCTGGTCATCTTCTGCCTCTGATCTGGAGGACTCACTAAACAGAGAACATCCCTGGTCATCTTCTGCCTCTGATCTGGAGGACTCACTAAACAGAGAACATCCCTGGTCATCTACTGACTCTGATCTGGAGGACTCACTAAACAGAGAACATCCCTGGTCATCTTCTGCCTCTGATCTGGAGGACTCACTAAACAGAGAACATCCCTGGTCATCTACTGCCTCTGATCTGGACGACTCACTAAACAGAGAACATCCCTGGTCATCTTCTGCCTCTGATCTGGAGGACTCACTAAACAGAGAACATCCCTGGTCATCTTCTGCCTCTGATCTGGAGGACTCACTAAACAGAGAACATCCCTGGTCATCTTCTGCCTCTGATCTGGAGGACTCACTAAACAGAGAACATCCCTGGTCATCTTCTGCCTCTGATCTGGAGGACTCACTAAACAGAGAACATCCCTGGTCATCTACTGCCTCTGATCTGGACGACTCACTAAACAGAGAACATCCCTGGTCATCTTCTGCCTCTGATCTGGAGGACTCACTAAACAGAGAACATCCCTGGTAATCTTCTGCCTCTGATCTGGAGGACTCACTAAACAGAGAACATCCCTGGTCATCTTCTGCCTCTGATCTGGAGGACTCACTAAACAGAGAACATCCCTGGTCATCTTCTGCCTCTGATCTGGAGGACTCACTAAACAGAGAACATCCCTGGTCATCTACTGCCTCTGATCTGGAGGACTCACTAAACAGAGAACATCCCTGTGTCAGGACCCGGTTTCGAACCTGGGTCTCCGGAGTGAGAAACAGTCACTTAACCAACTGAGCCACGAATAGACAGCAGAACCCAGAAGATGAGGCAGACACAGCAGTACTTAAGACGGTGTATTTAATAAAGAAAAAATCCTAAAATACAAAAATGGCAAATCCAAAAGGTGGTAGGTAAAACACAAAAGAACTCAAAAGAAACTCACCAAAAATAAACAAAAACAAAAAACAGAATACCACAAGAACGTCACCCGGAATCGACAAGAGCACACAGAACACTAGGGCAGGGTGCTAACATACAAACACAGAGCACAGAACTGAGGGAAACAAAGGGTTTAAATACAATCAGGGAAACGAGACACAGGTGCAAACAATAATGGGGATCAAGGGAAAAACACAGGGACAAAAAGCACAATGGGGACATCTACTGACAAAAACCCGGAACAACCCTGGCCAAATCCTGACAGAATCCCCCCTAGGAACGGCTCCTGACGTTCCTACCAGCTCTCTCAGGGTGGAGGACCCTGAACTGACGAATGAGGTCAGGGTCCAGGATGTCTTTGGCAGGAACCCAGGAGCGCTCCTCAGGACCGTAGCCTTCCCAGTCCACCAGATACTGCCAGGACCGCTGCACCCGGCGGGAATCCAGTATCCGGTGGATGATATAACCCGGCTGGCCTCCAATGACACGAGGCGGAGGGGAGGTCTGTCTGCCGGGACAAAGGAGAAAAAACAACTTGAGTTTGTATTATTTTATGAAATGTGGGTTAATCATAAAAAGGATCTGGTAAGTGTGGCGTAGAGAAACTAGGTTACTCTCCTGGCAACCTTGAAGGGACCGATGTATTTTGGGACAGCTTGCGAGACTCCACCCGTAGAGGTAAGTCTCTTGTGGAAAGCAGACTCTCTGGCCGGGGCGCAGGAGTAGGCCCGGGACGGCGCGTCTGTTGGCTTGTTGATACCTCTGTGAGGAACGCATCAGATTAAGACGGGTCTTCCTCCATAAGCCGACAGCGTCTGACGAACCTCAAGGCTGAAGGCACTCTGACTTCTGCCTCCTGGTCCGGGAACAATGGAGGAGCATAGCCAAACTGACACTCGTGCGGGGACATACCAGTGGAGGAGGAGCGCAAGGTGTTGTGCGCGTATTCGGCCCAAACAATAAAGGATGACCATGTGGGCCAGGTTGTCACGAGTCGCCCATCGGAGGGTGGTTTCCAGCTCTTGATTCATCCTCTCTGTTTGGCGTTGGACTCGGATGGTACCCTGAAGATAGACTGGCAGAAGCCCCCATGAGTTGGCAGAGGCCTTCCAAAACCTTGAGGCGAACTGGGGACCTCTGTCAGAAACCACATCTTGAGAATGCCGAAGACTTCGGAACACATGATTAATTACCAACTCAGCCGTTTCCTTGGCAGAAGGTAACTTAATCAGAGGACGAACCTGGCGCATTTGAAAACCTGTCGATTATGACTAGGATAGTAGTATTGCCATGGGATGGAGGAAGTCAGTAATGAAGTCAATGAGATATGGGACCAGGGTCTGTGGGGAACAGGTAAAGAGGTGAAGGAGTCCTTGAGGGCGGAGGTGAGAAGATTTGCCCTGGCAGCACGGGGCAGGCATTGGCGAAAGTGGCAACGTCTTCTCTTATGGTAGGCCACCAGAACTTACGCTGGATGAACTCCAAGGTGCGACTACGCCCGGATGACAGGTGAGACGGAAGGGTGCCCCCACAGAAGGACCTGAGTCCTCACTGCCTTGGGGACAAACAACCGATTGAGGGCCTCCTTTAGGGTCCGGTTCGCTAGCTTGAGCACGTCTCACGGTATCCTCAACTTGCCACGAGATCGGAGCCACAATCTTAGCAGCAGGAAGGACAGGCATGTCCGTGTCATCTCGAATGGCAGGAGCGTAGACTCGGGACAGGGCATCCGGTTTGAGATTCTTAGACCCGGGCCGATGGAGGTGAGGATAAACTGGAATCGATTGAAGAAAAGAGACCATCTAGCTTGTCTAAGTTCAATCGCTCGCCTGCTGGATATACTCCAGATTTTTGTGGTCCGTAAGCACTTGAACGGGTGAGAAGCCCCCTCGAACCAGTGTCCCATTCCTTCAATGCCATCTTCACCGCTAGGAGTTCACGATCCCCCACATCGTAGTTCCTCTCAGTCGGAGGTAAGCCGGTGTGAGAAGAAGCGCACGGATGAAGCTTCTTGTCTTCACCCCTCTGAGACAGGACAGCTCCAACACCAACCTCTGATCGTCTACCTCCACCACAAATGGTTCATCCGTAGTCGGTAGTATCAGGATGGGAGCAGAAGGACGCTGCTTGAGTCCTTGGAAGGCCGTCTCAGCTTCTCTTCCCCAAAAAACCTTGCATTGCCACCTTTGGTTAAAGCTGAGAGAGGAGCTGCCACCAAACTGAAGTTCTTGATGAACTTGCGGTAAAAGTTTGTGAAGCCCAGGACGCTGAACATCCTTAACGGATTTGGGGTGGGCCAATCCGCTACCACCCCCCTACCTTCCTAGGGTCCCATTTGAATTCGACGGGTTCCACTACAAATCCAGGTGTACTCGGGATGAATGGAACTCACATTTTCGGCTTAACGTACAGATGGCTGTCCAGGGAGCGTTTGAGTACTTGTCTGACATGCTTAGTGTGTTCTTGAAGGGGAGCTCGAAAAGATGAGGATGTCATCCAAGTAAAAACGAACACAAATATGTTAAGCATATCCCTAAGCACATCGTTTATGAGCGCTTGGAACACCGCTGGGGCGTTGGTCAGGCCGAAGGGCATCACCAAGTATTCATAGTGACCAGTAGGGCGTGTTGAAAGCGGTCTTCCACTCGTCCTGGTCTGATCCCGCACAAGATGGTATGCGTTCCATGAGTCAAGCTTAGTGAAAACAACTGCTTCCTGGAGCAGCTCGAAGGCTATGGCCATAAGGGTAGCGGGTGCTTGATTTAGGGCGGTTATGTCATTGAGTCCCCGGTAGTCGATGCAGGACGTAACCCACCATCTTTCTTGGCCACAAGAAAAACCCTGCTCCCGCCGGGGGAGGTTGATGGACGCATGAGGCCTGCTTCCAGAGAGTCCTTGATGTAGGTATCCATAGCAGCTCGTTCGGGTGGAGATAGGGAAAGATCCGACCCCCTGGGGAGAGGCAAGTGCCCGGAAACAGGTCGATGGGGCAATCGTAAGATCTATGGGGTGGTAGCATGGTGGCCCTCTGTTTGCCTAAACACCAGTTTGAGGTCATGGTAACACTCAGGAACTCGGGTCAGGTCGATGGATTCACAAAGACTCGGGAGTAGAACTTCAGAGAATTCTGGAAAATACAAGTAGCTTGGCACGTGAGGACCCACACTTGATAGTACCCACAGACCAGTCGATGTGAGGGTTATGGCTGTGAAGCCAGGGGTATCCAAGGACGAGAGGGAACTCGAACAGGAGATCAAATGAAAGTTCATCAATTCCTGGTGTTGTGAAACTGAAAGTCTCAAGGAGGTAGTGACATAGTGACAAGTCCAGATCCCCAAGGGCTTCCATCCAATGTAGTAACCTCATGGGGTCACTTAGAAGTTCAGAGGAACGCCATTCTCCTTCGCCCAGACACCATCCATGAAGTTACCTGCGGCTCAGAGTCTACCAAGGCTTGAAGGTGAAGCTTGTGGTTGTCCCAGGAGAGGGTGACTGGAATGAGCAGACGGGAGTTGGACGGATGGGAGGAGGTTATGTTTCCCGTTACAGTTCCCCCGGTCTGTACGGGACAGAGCGTTTCCCTGGAGCCCGGGACACGTGGAACGAATGGCCCGGTTTGCCGCAATATAGACAGCGTCGCTCCTCATCCGGCGGTCTCTCAGCCTGGGAGATGCGTCAATCTGCATGGGTTCCGGTGGAGCCAGTGATGATAAAGGTGGGGACTCGGAGCTGGGACTGATAGGAGCTAGAGGTCTACGGTTGAGTTCTCTCTCTCTCAGACGCTGGTCAATGCGTGAGGCCAACTTGATCAGGGACTCGAGATTGTCCGGTGGTTCCCGAGTGGCCAGTTCATCTTGGATAGTGTCGGAAAGGCCTTTCAGAAAGCACACCGTGAGCGCCTCGTTGTTCCAGCCACTCGCTGCTGCCACCGTGCGGAACTGGATGGCATAGTCCGTCACGCTGCGCCAACCTTGATGGAGAGTCAGGAGCTGTTTGGCTGAGTCAGAACCACTGCTTGGGCCTTGAAACACTCGTTTGAATTCCTCAGCAAAGGCAGAGTAGCTGGCACAGCAGGAACTATGGGCATCCCACACAGCAGTAGCCCAGGCCAGGGCTTTCCGACAGCAGGGTGATGATATGCGATCTTAGACCGGTCGGTGGGAAACGGCAGGGTTGCAGCTCAAAGGAGAGAACATTGAGTGAGAAACCCTTTACAAGCACTTGGATCACTTGAGAACCGTTGGGGAGGTGGAAGACGAGGTTCAGCCAGGGGTTAACTGCCATGGGTACGTGAACTTGAGGTACTGGGACGGGAACTGTTGCCGGGGTAAGTCGATCAGATATTTGCTTAATGGAAGTCAGCATCTCCGACAGAAGATGAGAATGTCTAGCCATTAAGGCCTCTTGCTGAACCAGAGGCGGCTTCGTGGCGTTGGACAGTCTCCTGGTGGTGGGACAGCGTGGCAAAAGGTCCTGGGAACTGGCTGCCTCTGGGTTCATTTTGGCTCTGTGTTTCTGTCAGGACCCGGTTTTGAACCTGGGTCTCCGGAGTGAGAAACAGTCACTTAACCAACTGAGCCACGAATAGACAGCAGAACCCAGAAGATGAGGGCAGACACAGCAGTACTTAAGACGGTGTATTTAATAAAAAAAAATCTTAAAATACAAATGGCAAATCCAAAGGTGGTAGGTAAAACACAAAAGAACTCAAAAGAAACTCACCAAAAATAAACAAAAACAAAAAACAGAATACCACAAGAACGTCACCCGGAATCGACAAGAGCACACAGAACACTAGGCAGTGGGTGCTAACATACAAACACAGAGCACAGAACTGAGGGAAACAAAGGGTTTAAATACAATCAGGGGAAACGAGACACAGGTGCAAACAATAATGGGGATCAAGGAAAAACACAGGGACAAAAAGCACAATGGGGACATCTACTGACAAAAACCCGGAACAACCCTGGCCAAATCCTGACACCCTGGTCATCTACTGCCTCTGATCTGGAGGACTCACTAAACAGAGAACATCCCTGGTCATCTACTGCCTCTGATCTGGAGGACTCACTAAACAGAGAACATCCCTGGTCATCTTCTGCCTCTGATCTGGAGGACTCACTAAACAGAGAACATCCCTGGTCATCTACTGCCTCTGATCTGGAGGACTCACTAAACAGAGAACATCCCTGGTCATCTACTGCCTCTGATCTGGAGGACTCACTAAACAGAGAACATCCCTGGTCATCTTCTGCCTCTGATCTGGAGGACTCACTAAACAGAGAACATCCCTGGTCATCTTCTGCCTCTGATCTGGAGGACTCACTAAACAGAGAACATCCCTGGTCATCTACTGCCTCTGATCTGAAGACTCACTAAACAGAGAACATCCCTGGTCTCTTCTGCCTCTGATCTGGAGGACTCACTAAACAGAGAACATCCTGGTCATCTTCTGCCTCTGATCTGGAGGACTCACTGACAGAGAACATCCCTGGTCATCTTCTGCCTCCTGATCTGGAGGACTCACTAAACAGAGAACATCCCTGGTCATCTACTGCCTCTGATCTGGAGGACTCACTAAACAGAGAACATCCCTGGTCATCTACTGCCTCTGATCTGGAGGACTCACTAACCAGAGAACATCCCTGGTCATCTACTGCCTCTGATCTGGAGGACTCACTAAACAGAGAACATCCCTGGTCTACTGCCTCTGATCTGGAGGACTCACTAAACACAAATGCTTCATTTGTAAATTATGTCTGAGTGTTGAACTGTGCCCCTGTCTATCTGTAAAATAAAAAAATATATAAAATAAAAATATTTATACTTTTACTTTTGATACTTAAGTACATTTAAAGCCAAATACTTTTACTCAAGTAGTATTTTTACTGGGTCATTTTCTTTTAAGGTATCTTTACTTTTACTTAAATATGACAATTGTGTACTTTTTCCACCATTGCAATTTAGTTCTCTTTCACTTGCCCTGTCCTGCTTCCTCTACCACCTCTTCTCTCTCCCTCCTTTCCTATATTCCATTACTAAGGAGTCAAACTGGTCCCTGATGAGGAGCAAAGAAAGGGTGAAGAAAACGAGTGCAACATCAACTACACTATTTTAACCAGTATTTAACCACCCAGTTAAACCTAACACTGTGTTTTTTCCAGTCTTCTGGCACGGCTAGTCACCTCTCTCTCCCAATCTCTCCTTCCTTCCCTTTCTCTGTGTCTCCCTCCCTCCCTCCTGCTTGGCAGTTTGTTCTCCACAGTGGTAAATCAGTCAGAACTACTCTGTGTAACAACTCTCTAAAAATACAACTCAGAACTATTCTATGTGTGTGTTCGATGTGGTAAAATAATGTTAGCTTCGTTAGCCATTAATTAGGATATAAAAGTGGGAGTGTGTGTATGTGTTAGTGTATGTATGTGTGTGTGTGCGTGTGTGTGTTAGTGTGTGTGTGTGTGTGTGTGTGTGTGCATTATTAGATTTGTCAGTAAAGACTGGGATAATGAGAACCAGCAGTGCCTGCTCCCATGGCCCAGCATGCACTAGTGCTCCCGTGGGCTCCTGGGTCACATTCAGGAACAAATGGAAGAGTGTGTTTTCAATAGGAAGGGGAAAATGACCTCAGGTACACCTCCTTTCCAAAGGGTTTTCTGCTGTTTCATGCTCACTGAATGAGACCCTGTACACAATAGTTACTTGCTGCCTGCTGTCTCAAACAAGCTGCCATTAAAACAGGATGTTTACAATGCCCTTGCACTAACCAGCTGTTACTGAGAGAGCGATAGAAAGAGAGAAAGAAAAGAGAGAGAGAGAGAAATAGAGAGACAGTGAAAGAACGAGAAATGAGAGACAGAGACAGAGACAGAGAAAGATAGAGTGACAGAAAGAGAGAGACAGAGAAAATTTCAAATAGTAAGTAATGGAGAGAAATCTACTTTTTCTATCTGCCAGATTGACAATAATAACATCAGCAACTCATCATCATCATCATCATCCTAATCCCTATAACTCAATGTTAGTCATTACACTAGGATCAGTAGGATCACAACACTGGTACGGTTTGTTATTTTATTCAGAGACAAAAACGGATGGATGGTAAAAATGAATTGTTCCACCCTGATGGTAACCTAATGCTAATCCCTGTGGGTTCCTCACCCAGACATGGTTCTAAGGCGGTTCCTCACCCAGTTTTCTATTGTAATATTTGGTCAGCTGAGATTCTGTGTACACAGATTCAGGGAGACACATGGAGATGGTTACAAACATACAAACACACACACACACACGTAAACACACACAGTACAGTACCCAGTACCTCAGTTGGTCTGTGGAAGCCATCAGAGGAATAGTGGCTTTCAGAATGACAGGAACAATGGAACACTGAAGGCGGCGTGAGAGGGAAAGTACAATTGAATGAGTGATATGTTTTCCCAGTGAGACTCACTCACTCACTCACTCACTCACTCACTCACTCACTCACTCACTCACTCACTCACTCACTCACTCACTCACTCACTCAGTCCCTCACCTCACTGACTGACTGACTGAAGGGCCCCCCTCTGACGCTCTCACAAAACAAATTGACAACCTATGAACTAAATAAGTTTACGAATGTTGTAATATGATTGGCAGTTGGCATTTTTAGAGGGAGAGAGTAACTGGTTGAGCTCACGGGGGACAGAGTGGGGGAGGGGGGCGGGTTAAGGTCATTGTCCAATCAGAGGATAGGAGGCCAAACCCTTCCTCTCAGACATATACACAAACACACATTATGAATGGTTCTCTGTGTTCGTGGGAAATTATGTGTTTATCTAAACCAAACGACAACATCCAGTTACCTCAACGAGGCTGAACGCAGCTAAGCTACCTGCTACGCAACGACTTGAACCAGAGTCTGTCCCGGGACGCCAGAGTCAGACACACACACACACACATACAGTGGAATGTGAGGCCGTTTCCCAGTGTGTGTTGGGAGTGAGGTGGACAGCACAGTCATTATTCTGCTAATCTATTTAACACCAACTCTCCTGTGCTTGGTGCTGCCTGCCCCTGCACACACACACACACACACACACACACACACACACACACACACACACACACACACACACACACACACACACACACACACACACACACACACACACACACACACACACACACACACACACACACTCACTCACTCACACTCACACTCACACACACACACACACACACACACACACACACACACACACACACACACACACACACACACACACACACACACACACACACACACACAGACACACACAGAGAGACAGACACACACACACACAGAGAGAGACAGAGAGACAGACACACACACACACACAGAGAGGGAGAGACAGACACACACACACACACACAGACAGAGAGGCACGTGTTGCAGGTGAGTGGGGGGAAATGGACTAATTTGTCTGTGTGTCCTGATCATGCTGATATGGAGCTGCTGTAATGAGGACCACATTTAAACTGGAGACATACTACTGTCATATGTCACAGAGTGAGAGATAGAGGGAGGAGGAGACAGAGGGAGGGGGAGGGAGGGATGGAGGGAGGGAGACAGAGGGAGGGAGGGAGGGAGGGTTGGGAGGAGGGAGGAGACAGAGGAAGGGAGGGAGGGAGACAGAGGAGGGAGGGAGGAGACAGAGTGAGAGAGAAAGAGAGAGAGGCAAGATACAGGGAGAGTGGATTGGGAGAAGAAAAGCATGGCCTGGGTTTCCTCTGCACCTCCCCTGCATCCTTCCATTCCTCACCCCTCCTCACCCTTTCTCACCCCTCCCTCACCCTTTCTCACCCCTCCTCACCCTTCCTCCCCTGAACACACCCAGTCACCCTCATTCCCCCATCGTCTACCCCTCTCCTTCCCTCTCCCTCTCCCTCTCATGCCCCTCTTCTCCTCTTTGCTCCCTCTTCCCCTCGTTTCTCCTCTCCTACCACCTCTTCTCCTACCTCTCCCCCTCTTCTACCCCTCTCTACCTCACCTCACCTTCCCCTCCTACCCCCCTCTTCCCCTAACCTACCCCTCTCCTTCCCCTCTCATCTCCCTCTCCTACCACCTCTTCTCCTTCCTCTCCCCTAACCTCCCCTCTCCTTCCCCTCTCATCTCCCTGTCCTATGACCTCTTCTCCTTCCTCTCCCCCTAACCTACCCATATCCTTCCCCTCTCATCTCCCGCACCTACCACGTCTTCTCCTTCCTCTCCCTCTAACCTACCCATCTCCTTCTCCTCTCCTTCCCCTTTCATACTCCTCTCCTTCCCTTTTCATACCCCTCTCCTCTCCTTCCCCTCTCTTTTCTCCCTAACCACCATCCTATAAACTCAGCCTTCAATCTATGCAAATAATAGTTTGACATTCAGGTGAAGATTCTTGTTGTTTTTAGTATTGTATAGTGTGTTGGCTCCTTTTCACTGTTGTCAAGCCTGTAGCATGGTAGGATACGGTGGGTAGGAAGGGCCTGTAGCATGGTACAATACTATGGATGGGAAGGGTCTGTAGCATGGTAGGATACTGTGGATGGGAAGGGTCTGTAACATGGTAGGATACTGTGGATGGGAAGGGTCTGTAGCATGGTAGGATACTGTGAATGGGAAGGGTCTGTAGCATGGTAGGATACTGTGGATGGGAAGGGTCTGTAACATGGTAGGATACTGTGGGTAGGAAGGGCCTGTAGCATGGTACAATACTATGGATGGGAAGGGTCTGTAGCATGGTAGGATACTGTGGATGGGAAGGGTCTGTAGCATGGTAGGATACTGTGGATGGGAAGGGTCTGTAACATGGTAGGATACTGTGAATGGGAAGGGTCTGTATATGGTAGGATACTGTGGTTGGTATTTGGCGTTTTGGTATTTCATTAGGATCCCCATTAGCTGTTCCAAAAGCAGCAGCTACCCTTCCTGGGGTCCAACACAAAACATGAACCATGACATGATACAGAACATTAATAGACAAGAACAGCTCAAGGACAGAACTACATAAAAAAATGAAAGGCACACATAGCCTACATATCAATACACACAAACTATCTAGGTCAGGGCTGTCCAACACTCTTCCTGAATATCTATCGTCTTGTGGGTTTTCAGTCCAGCCATGATTTAATACACCTGACCATACTAATTAGCTGCTCAACAAGACCTTAACTAGCTGAATCAGATATGCTAAATTAGGGTTGGACTGAAACCCTACAGGAAGGTAGAGCTCCAGGAAGAAGGTTGGACTGAAACCCTACAGGACAGTAGATCTCCAGGAAGAGGGTTGGACTGAAAACCTACAGGACGGTAGAGCTCCAGGAAGAGGGTTGGACGGAAAACCTACAGGACAGTAGATCTCCAGGAAGAGGGTTGGACTGAAAACCTACAGGAAGGTAGAGCTCCAGGAAGAGGGTTGGACGGAAAACCTACAGGACAGTAGATCTCCAGGAAGAGGGTTGGGCTGAAACCCTACAGGACGGTAGATCTCCAGGAAGAAGGTTGGACTGAAAACCTACAGGACAGTAGATCTCAGGAAGAGGGTTGGGCTGAAAACCTACAGGACAGTAGATCTCCAGGAAGAGGGTTGGGCTGAAACCCTACAGGACAGTAAATCTCCAGGAAGAGGGTTGGGCTGAACCCCTACAGGACAGTAAATCTCCAGGAAGATGGTTGGACTGAAACCATACAGGACAGTAAATCTCCAGGAAGATGGTTGGACTGAAACCCTACAGGACAGTAGATCTCCAGGAAGAGGGTTGGGCTGAAACCCTACAGGACAGTAGATCTCCAGGAAGAGGGTTGGGCTGAACCTCTACAAGACAGTAGATCTGTCATGTCTTGTTATGTCTGTTCCTGTCCTTTCTCTTCACTCTGTCTCTCTCTGCTGGTCTTTTTAGGTTACCTTCTCTGTCTCTCGTTCTTCAGCTGTTCTACATCTCCCCTAACTAGCTCATTCACTCCTTCCCACCTGTTCTCTCTTCCCCCTCTGATTAGGTCTCTATTTCTCTCTCTGTTCCTGCTACTTTCAGTGTCTGATTCTTGTTTGTGTTTTTGATGCCAGAAGCAAGCTGTCGTCCCGTTTGCTTCCACCTTGTCCTAACCTGTCGGAGTCTGCCTGGCAGGTGCATCCTGCATTATACTAACGTTCTTTTTGTTCCATTGACTACGTTGGAAGAGGATTTATGCCATTCCTGTTTTTCATTAAAGAACTCTGTTTTCTGTTAAAACCGCTTTTGGGTCTTCACTCAAGTACTTAACAGAAGAATCAGACCAAGAATGGACCCAGCGGCTCCCGGACCCTTTCACTCCGCCGTCGAGATCCAGGGGGCGATGCTAGGCAGACACGAGGAGGAATTGTCTGCTGCTCGACATGCCGTTGAGACCCTGGCCGTCCAAGTCTCCGACCTCACAAGACAGGTTCACCAACTCCACCTCGATCCACCGCCCACTTCCAGGGTTTCCGAGTCTCCGGAGCCCAGGATCAACAACCCGCCGTGTTACTCTGGGAGCCCACTGAGTGCCGCTCATTCCTCACTCAGTGTGATGTGGTGTTCTCTCTCCAGCCCAACACTTACTCCAGGAGCGCAGCCCGCATCGCCTACGTCATTTCTCTCCTTACCGGACGGGCGCGTGAGTGGGGCACGGCAGTCTGGGGAGGCGAGGGCTGAGTGTATTAACCAGTATCAGGACTTTAAGGAGGAGATGATACGGGTTTTGACCGTTCTGTTTTGGGGAGGAGGCTTCCAGGGGTCCTGTCTTCCCTATGTCAGGGGAATCGATCCATAACGGATTATTCTATTGAGTTTCGCACTCTCGCTGCCTCTAGTGACTGGAACGAGCCGGCTTTGCTCGCTCGTTTTCTGGAGGTCTCCTCGTCGAGGTTAAGGATGAGATCCTCTCCCCGGGAGGTTCCTTCCAGTCTGGACTCCTTAATAGCTCTCGCTATTCGCATAGAGCGACGGTTTGATCTTCGTCGCCGAGCTCGTGGAAAGGAGCTCGCGTTCTCACGTTAACTCCCCCCTCCCACATCACTGCCACCTGCCGCATCACTGCCACCCTCCTCCGCCGCTCGGATGCTGAGCCTATGCAGCTGGGGGTATCCGCATCTCGGCCAGGAGAAGGAACGGAGAATCACCACCGCCTCTGTCTCTACTGCGGCTCCGCTGGTCATTTTGTCACCTCATGTCCAGTAAAAGCCAGGAGCTCATCAGTAAGAGGAGGGCTACTGGTGAGCGCAACTACTCAGGCCTCTCCTTCTGGATCACGCACTACCTTTCCGGTCCATCTCCGCTGGCCCGGTTCATCTGCTTCCTGCAGTGCCTTGATAGACTCTGGGGCGGAGGGCTGTTTTATGGACGAGACCTGGGCTCGGAACATGACATTCCTCTCAGACAGTTAGGGGGAGCCCACGGCCTTGTTCGCTTTAGATGGTAGTTCTCTCCCCAAGATTCAGCGTGGAGACAGCTGCCTTTAACCCTCACTGTCTCTGGTAATCATAAGCGAAACCATTTCTTTTTTAATTTTTCGTTCACCTTTTACACCTGTTGTTTTGGGTCATCCCTGGCTAGTGCGCCATAACCCTTCTATTAATTGGTCTAGTAATACTATCCTATCCTGGAATGTTTCTTGTCATGTGACCTGTTTAATGTCTGCTATCCCTCCTGTTTCCTCTGTCTCTTCTTCACAGGAGGAGCCTGGCGATTTGACAGGGGTGCCGGGAGGAGTATCACGATCTGCGCACGGTGTTCAGTCGTTCAAGGCCACTTCTCTCCTCCACACCGGTCGTATGACTGTAGTATTGATCTCCTTCCGGGAACTACTCCCCCGGGGTAGATTATACTCTCTGTCGGCTCCCGAACGTAAGGCTCTCGAGGATTATTTGTCGGTTTCGCTCGACGCCGGTACCATAGTCTCCTCCTCCTCTCCCCGCCGGAGCGGGTTTTTTGTTCAGAAGAAGGACGGGTCCCTGCGCCCATGCGGGATTATCGAGGGCTGAATGACATAACAGTTAAGAATCGTTATCCGCTTCCTCTTATGTCTTCAGCCTTCGAGATCCTGCAGGGAGCCAGGTTTTCACCAAATTGGACCTTCGTAACGCCTACCATCTCGTGCGCATCAGGGAGGGGGACGAGTGGAAGACGGCGTTTAACACTCCGTTAGGGCACTTTGAATACCGGGTTCTTCCTTTCGGCCTCGTTAACGCTCCAGCTGTCTTTCAGGCACTAGTTAACGACGTCCTGAGAGACATGCTGAACATTTTTGTTTTCGTTTACATGGACGATATCCCACCATTTTTTCACCGTCTCTCGATTCATGTTCAGCACGTGCGACGCGTCCTCCAGCGCCTTTTTGAGAACTGTCTTTATGTGAAGGCTGAGAAGTGCACTTTTCATGCCGCCTCTGTCCCTTTCTCGGTTCCGTTATTTCCGCTGAGGGCATTAAGATGGATCCCGCTAAGGTCCAGGCTGTCATTGATTGGCCCGTTCCTAAGTCACGCGTCGAGCTGCAGCGCTTTCTGGGCTTCGCTAATTTCTATCGTCGTTTCATCCGTAATTTCGGTCAGGTGGCAGCTCCCCTCACAGCCCTTACTTCTGTTAAGACGTGCTTTAAGTGGTCCGTTTCCGCCCAGGAGCTTTTGATCTTCTTAAGAATCGTTTTACATCCGCACCTATTCTTGTTACACCTGACATCTCTAGTCAGTTTGTTGTTGAGGTTGACGCGTCAGAGGTGGGCGTGGAGCCATTCTTTCTCAGCGCTCTCTCTCTGACGGCAAGGTCCATCCTTGCGCGTTTTTCTCTCATCGCTTATCGCCGTCAGAACGTAACTATGATGTTGGTAATCGCGAACTGCTCGCCATCCGCTTAGCCCTAGGCGAATGGCGACAGTGGTTGGAGGGGGCGACCGTTCCTTTTGTCGTTTGGACTGACCATAGGAACCTTGAGTACATCCGTTCAGCCAAACGACTTAATGCGCGTCAGGCTCGTTGGGCTCTGTTTTTCGCTCGTTTCGAGTTTGTTATTTCTTATCGTCCGGGCTCAAAAACACCAAGCCTGATGCTTTATCTCGTCTCTTCAGTTCTTCTGAGGTCTCCACCGACCCCGAGGGGGATTCTCCCTGACGGGCGTGTCGTCCGGGTTGACTGTCTGGGGAATTGAGAGGCAGGTAAAGCAAGCACTCGCTCACACTCCGTCGCCGCGAGCTTGTCCTAGGAACCTTCTGTTCGTTCCCGTTCCTACTCGTCCGGCCGTTCTTCAGTGGGCCCACTCTGCCAAGTTAGCCGGCCACCCCGGGCGTTCGGGGTACGCTCGCTTCCATTCGCCAGCGTTTCTGGTGGCCCACTCGGGAACGTGACGCGCGTCGATTTGGCGCCGCGCTTGTTCGGTCTGCGCGCAGACTAAATCTGGGAACTCTCCTCCTGCCGGCCGTCTCAGACCGCTTCCCATTCCCTCTCGGCCGTGGTCTCACATCGCTTTAGATTTTATCACCGGACTGCCTTCATCAGCGGGGAAGACAGTTATTCTTACGGTTGTCGATAGATTCTCTAAGGCGCTCATTTCATTCCTCTCGCTAAGCTCCCTTCTGCTAAGGAGACGGCTCAGATCATTATCGAGAATGTTTTCCGAATTCATGGCCTTCCGTCTGACGTCGTTTCCGACAGAGGCCCCGCAGTTCACGTCTCAATTTTGGAGGGAGTTTTGCCGTTTGATTGGGGCTTCCGTCAGTCTCTCGTCCGGCTTTCATCCCCAGTCTAACGGTCAAGCCGAACGGGCCAATCAGACTGTTGGTCGCATTTTACGCAGTCTTTCTTTCGTAACCCTGCGTCTTGGTCAGAACAGCTCCCTGGGCGGAGTCGCCCACAACTCGCTTCCCTCGTCTGCTACCGGTCTATCTCCTTTTCAGAGTAGCCTCGGGTACCAGCCTCCGCTGTTCTCATCTCAGCTCGCCGAGTCCTGCGTCCCCTCCGCTCAGGCTTTTGTCCAGCGTTGCGACGCACCTGGAAGGGGGTCAGGTCGGCACTTTGCCGTAATAGGGCGCAGACTGTGAGGGCCGCTAAAGCGTAGGACCAAGAGTCCTAGATATTGTTGCGGTCAGAGAGTATGGCTCTCCACTCAGAACCTTCCCCTTAAGACAGCTTCTCGCAAGTTGGCCCCGCGGTTCATTGGTCCGTTCCGTATTTCTCAGGTCATTAATCCTGTCGCAGTGCGACTTCTTCTCCCGCGCTATCTTCGTCGCGTTCACCCGGTCTTCCATGTCTCCTGTGTTAAGCCCGTTCTTCGCCCCCCGCTCGTCCCTCCCCCCATCCTTGTCGAGGCGCACCCATCTACAGGGTTCGTAAGATTTTGGACATGCGCCCTCGGGGCCGTGGTCATCAGTACCTAGTGGATTGGGAGGGGTACGGTCCTGAGGAGAGGAGTTGGGTTCCCTCTCGGGACGTGCTGGACCGTTCGCTGATCGATGATTTCCTCCGTTGCCGCCAGGTTTCCTCCTCGAGTGCGCCAGGAGGCGCTCGGTGAGTGGGGGGGGTACTGTCATGTCTTGTTATGTCTGTTCCTGTCCTTTCTCTTCACTCTGTCTCTCTCTGCTGGTCTTTTTAGGTTACCTTCTCTGTCTCTCGTTCTTCAGCTGTTCTACATCTCCCCTAACTAGCTCATTCACTCCTTCCCACCTGTTCTCTCTTCCCCCTCTGATTAGGTCTCTATTTCTCTCTGTTCCTGCTACTTTCAGTGTCTGATTCTTGTTTGTGTTTTTGATGCCAGAAGCAAGCTGTCGTCCCGTTTGCTTCCACCTTGTCCTATCCTGTCGGAGTCTGCCTGGCAGGTGCATCCTGCATTATACTAACGTTCTTTTTGTTCCATTGACTACGTTGGAAGAGGATTTATGCCATTCCTGTTTTTCATTAAAGAACTCTGTTTTCTGTTAAAACCGCTTTTGGGTCTTCACTCAAGTACTTAACAAGATCTCCAGGAAGAGGGTTGGACTGAAAACCTACAGGACAGTAGATCTCCAGGAAGATGGTTGGGCTGAAACCCTACAGGACGGTAGATCTCCAAGAAGAGGGTTGGACTGAAACCCTACAGGACAGTAGATCTCCAGGAAGAGGGTTGGGCTGAACCCCTACAGGACAGTAGATCTCCAGGAAGAGGGTTGGGCTGAAACCCTACAGGACAGTAGATCTCCAGGAAGAGGGTTGGGTAACCCTGGGTCCAATAGGGGAGAGGCATTGTGCCGGGAGGTGTTGCTTTATCTGTTTTTGAAACCAGGTTTGCTGTTTATTTCAGCAATATGAGAGGGAAGGAAGTTCCATGCAATGATGGCTCTATATAATACTGTACGCTTTCTTGAATTTGTTCTGGATTTGGGAACTGTGTAAAGACCCCTGGGTGGCATGTCTGGTGAGGTAAGTGTGTGTGTCAGAGCTGTGTGGAAGTTGACTATGCAAACAATTTGGGATTTTAACACATTAATGTTTCTCATAAAAATAACAAGTGATGCAGTCAGTCTCCCCTCAACTCTGAGCCAAGAGAGACTGGCATGTATAGTATTTACATCAGCCCTCTGATTACAATGAAGGGCAAGACGTGTCGCTCTGTTCTGGACCAACTGCAGCTTAACTGGGTCTTTCCTTGCAGCACTGGACCACACGACTGGACAATAATCGAGATTAGACGAAACTAGAGTGTGCAGAACTTAGGAAAGCTTTAGAATATTCTTAACTGGTTATGTTTTGACAGTGAAAACAAGTAATAACAATACTACTGTCAAAACAGACCCCATCACTTCAGGCAATCAGCGCTGCACTTAATTCAACACCTGTTTGGAACAGAGCTACTATAGCATTGCCTATGTGCTATTACCCATATTCCTTGGTTTTAAATGACCTGCCCCCCTCATTGACATTGTACAGAGGTCGTGACTTGAAGGGTGAAATAGTGAGAGGGAGCATTTAGTTATAAACACTGGTTGGGTTACGGTTAGAGATATGTATGTAGGGTTAGAGTTCACCACATCAGTCACCGGATTCATTAATAAGTACATCGGCGACGTCGTCCCCACAGTGATCGTCGTCCCAACCAGACGCTATGGATTACAGGCAGCATCCACACCGAGCTAAAGGCTGGAGAGGCCCCTTTCAAGGAGCGGGTACTCATCCGGACGCTTAGAAGAATCCTGCTACGACCTCCTGCGAGCCATCAAACAGGCAAGTGTCAATACAGGAATACAAATGAATACTACTTCACTGCCTCTGATGCTCGTTGGATGTGGCTGGACCTGCAAACTATCAAGGATTACAAGGGAAACCCAGTCGCGAGCAGCCCAGGGACGTGAGCCTACCAGAGCGTTTCAAGTTCCTCCGTGTCCACATCACTAAGGAGCTATCATGATCCACACACCAACACAGTCTTGAAGAGGGCACGACAACACCTCATTCCCCTCAGGAGGCTGAAACGATTTGGCACGGGCCCTCAGATCCCCAGAATGTTCTACAGCTGCACCACTGAGAGCATCTAGACTGGCTGCTGCATCACCGCCTGGTATGGAAACTGCTTGGCATCCAACTGCACGGCGCTACAGAGGGTAATGTGCACGTTCCAGTACATCACTGGGGCTGAGCTCCCTGTCATCCAGGACCTCTATACCAGGCGGAGTCAGAGGAAGGCCAAGTCATAGACTGTGCTCTCTGCTACCGCATGGCAGGCGGCACCGATGCACCAAGTCTTGAACCAACAAGACCCTGAATAGCTTCTACACCCAAGCCATAAAACTGATAAATACTGATAAATACGTTTAAATTGTTAAGCAAATAGTTTCCCGAACTCTATGCCTTTAAAACAAATTCCTGACATATGTTGCTGCTACTGTTTATTATCTGTCCTGTTACCTAGTCACTTTATTCCCAGTTATATATACATATCTACCTCAATGACCTCGTACCCCTGCACATGGACTCGGTACTGGTACTCTGTGTATATTACCAAGTTATCCTTACTCATTGTGTATTTATTATTACTTTTATTATTACAGGTTTTTACTTTTCTTTTTATTTCTCTAGTTCTTTTTCTGTATTTTATTTCTCTAGTTTATTTCTCTAGTTTATTTCTCTCTGCATTGTTGGGTTATGACTACAGGATGCAACAGTGTGTCTCTGCATTCTCCGAATCCATCACTCTCTGTGGAACCAGAGGAATGTTTGGGAATGTTCCCACCCTCCCAGTTCTCCCAAGGCTCCTCCCACCAGCCTCCTCTGGGTCCCACCCTCCCAGTTCTCCCAAGGCTCCTCCCACCAGCCTCCTCTGGGTCCTACCCTCCCAGTTCACCCAAGGCTCCTCCCACCAGCCTCCTCTGGGTCCTACCCTCTCAGTTCACCCAAGGCTCCTCCCACCAGCCTCCTCTGGGTCCTACCCTCCCAGTTCTCCCAAGGGCTCCTCCCACCAGCCTCCTCTGGGTCCTACCCTCCCAGTTCACCCAGGAATAACAATCCGCAGCCCCTCATGTTGGCTGAGGGGAACATGTTCCCTGCTCCCTCCACCATGGGTCAACTGAAGGTAGTGAAAGTGGGTGAGGAGAGGAATGGGGGGAGTTGTGTGTGTGTGTGTGTGTGTGTGTGTGTGTGTGTGTGTGTGTGTGTGTGTGTGTGTGTGTGTGTGTGTGTGTGTGTGTGTGTGTGTGTGTGTGTGTGTGTGTGTGTGTGTTCCACAGAGAGTGATGGATGAGGATCAAGACAAAGCAGAGACACACTATTGCATCCTGCAGCCATAACCCAATTGACCTATCAAACCACATCACATCACAACAGGTGTAGACAAACAACTGGTGTAGACTAACAACAGGTGTAGACTAATAGGTGTAGACTAACAACAGGTGTAGACTAACAACAGGTGTAGACTAACAACAGGTGTAGACTAACAACAGGTGTCGACTAACAACAGGTGTAGACTAACAGGTGTAGACTAACAACAGGTGTAGACTAACAACAGGTGTAGACTAACAACAGGTGTAGACTAAAAACAGGTGTAGACTAAAAACAGGTGTAGACTAACAACAGGTGTAGAATAACAACAGGTGTAGACTAACAACAGGTGTAGACTAACAACAGGTGTACACTAACAGGTGTAGACTAACAACAGGTGTAGACTAACAACAGGTGTAGAATAACAACAGGTGTAGACTAACAACAGGTGTAGACTAACAACAGGTGTATACTAACAGGTGTAGACTAACAACAGGTGTAGACTAACAGTGAAATGTTTACTTATGGGCCATTCCAAACAATCGCCATGACAGAATTCTGGGAGTGGAGAGAGATTGATAAGACTGAGGAACTGGGGAGTGTCCATGAGTGAGAGAGACCTAATATTACACACAAATGTCTCTATTCCTGTTCATTTTTTATTGTTTATTTAACTTTTGTTTATTATCTATTTCACTTGCTTTGGCAATGTTAACATATGTTTTCTGTGCCAATAAAGCCTCTTGAATTGAATTGAGACGAGCGAGCAAAGAGAGAGACAGACAAGAAGAGAGAGACAGTCCATCATAAAAGAGAACACTGTGAAATGAACAGAGAACAGACTCCTCCTTTCTCTCCCTCTTCTCCATTCCTCCTTCTCCATCTGTCAGAACCCACTAGAATCACTAGGAGAGACTGGTAAGGAGGTTGGGGTGAGGAGGGGAAGAGGGGAAGAGGTGGGTTGGACTGAGGAGGGAGTATTACAGTATTAGGCAAGGTTGGGGCGACTGAGGTTTGTGCAAGGATGAGGGGAGGGGATGAGGAGGGGATGAGGATGAAGAGGGGATGAGGATTAGGAGGGGATGAGGATGAGGAGGGGATGAGGATGAGGTGGGGATGAGGATGAGGAGGGGATGAGGATGAGGTGGCTGGATGTTGTATTATCACTAGTCAGCCAGTTGACTAGTGATAAGAGCCTTCAGTCTGCCACAGTCATGATGTATGAATATGTACAATGACAACTCATTCATTGAGAAGGGACAGGAAAGGAGGAGGTGAAGAGATGGACAGAACATGAAAGGGGACAGGAAAGGAGGAGGAGGTGGAGAAATGGACAGAACATGAGAGGGGGCAGGAAAGGAGGAGGAGAGATGGACAGAACATGAGAGGGGGCAGGAAAGGAGGAGGAGAGATGGACAGAACATGAGAGGGGCAGGACAGGAGGAGGAGAGATGGACAGAACATGAGAGGGGGCAGAGAGAAATAGTATATATTTCCCAAGCTGTGTGACAAAGTGAGAGGGGAAGGAAAGAGGCGAAAATAGAATGAGAGGGAGCGAAGTGAGAGAAGGTGTGGGGGTGGGGTGAAGGTTATTGGGGGCGATTTGGAGGGAGGAGGGGGATGGTGAGGTCATTAAACAGCACTAATGACCTGTTGATTGACGAGGGCCCAACTCTGACCTCTAATTACAGCAGAGCCTGAGAACCAGCCTGATGACTGTGTGTGTGTGTGTGTGTGTGTGTGTGTGTGTGTGTGTGTGTGTGTGTGTGTGTGTGTGTGTGTGTGTGTGTGTGTGTGTGTGTGTGTGTGTGTGTGTGTGTGTGTGTGTGTGTGTGTGTGTGTGTGTGTGTGTGTGTGTGCGTGTGTGGTTCCAACTAGCTCTCACAGTCTCACATCAGATTTGGATGTTCATCCGTGTTTCTCAAACGTCACATTTTGAAATCTTAAGGTTAACTCGGAACGTAAAACGAAGGATTAAGGTTTGGGATAGGCTACTTGAAGGTAACAGAGCTCACTGTTGCCCCTAGTGGCCGGTTTCCACATCAACTCCCGACGTGCTCAGACATGGATGGACGTGGAATACTGACTTGTATCACGGGTGACCTGCCTGGGACTGACTTGTATCACAGGTGACCTGGCTGGGACTGACTTGTATCACGGGTGACCTGCCTGGGACTAACTTGTATCACGGGTGACTTGGCTGGGACTGACTTGTATCACGGGTGACCTGCCTGGGACTGACTTGTATCACGGGTGACCTGTCTGGGACTGACTTGTATCACGGGTGACCTGCCTGGGACTGACTTGTATCACAGGTGACCTGGCTGGGACTGACTTGTATCACGGGTGACCTGCCTGGGACTGGGGTGACCTGCCTGGGACTGACTTGTATCACGGGTGACCTGGCTGGGACTGACTTGTATCACAGGTGACTTGCCTGGGACTGACTTGTATCCGCGGGTGACCTGCCTGGGACTGACTTGTATCACGGGTGACCTGCCTGGGACTGACTTGTATCACGGGTGACCTGCCTGGGACTGACTTGTATCACGGGTGACCTGCCTGGGACTGACTTGTATCACGGGTGACCTGCCTGGGACTGACTTGTATCACGGGTGACCTGCCTGGGACTGACTTGTATCACAGGTGACCTGCCTGGGACTGACTTGTATCACGGGTGACCTGCCTGGGACTGACTTGTATCACAGGTGACCTGCCTGGGACTGACTTGTATCACAGGTGACTTGCCTGGGACTGACTTGTATCACAGGTGACCTGGCTGGGACTGACTTGTATCCGCGGGTGACCTGCCTGGGACTGACTTGTATCACGGGTGACCTGCCTGGGACTGACTTGTATCACGGGTGACCTGGCTGGGACTGACTTGTATCACAGGTGACTTGCCTGGGACTGACTTGTATCACGGGTGACCTGCCTGGGACTGACTTATCAACGGGTGACCTGCCTGGGACTGACTTGTATCACAGGTGACTTGCCTGGGACTGACTTGTATCACGGGTGACCTGCCTGGGACTGACTTGTATCACGGGTGACCTGCCTGGGACTGACTTGTATCACGGGTGACCTGCCTGGGACTGACTTGTATCACGGGTGACCTGCCTGGGACTGACTTGTATCACAGGTGACCTGCCTGGGACTGACTTGTATCACGGGTGACCTGCCTGGGACTGACTTGTATCACAGGTGACCTGCCTGGGACTGACTTGTATCAAAGGTGACTTGCCTGGGACTGACTTGTATCACAGGTGACCTGGCTGGGACTGACTTGTATCACGGGTGACCTGCCTGGGACTGACTTGTATCACGGGTGACCTGCCTGGGACTGACTTGTATCACGGGTGACCTGGCTGGGACTGACTTGTATCACAGGTGACTTGCCTGGGACTGACTTGTATCACGGGTGACCTGCCTGGGACTGACTTGTATCACGGGTGACCTGCCTGGGACTGACTTGTATCACAGGTGACTTGCCTGGGACTGACTTGTATCACGGGTGACCTGCCTGGGACTGACTTGTATCACGGGTGACCTGCCTGGGAATGACTTGTATCACGGGTGACCTGCCTGGGACTGACTTGTATCACGGGTGACCTGCCTGGGACTGACTTATCACGGGTGACCTGCCTGGGACTGACTTGTATCACGGGTGACCTGCCTGGGACTGACTTGTATCACGGGTGACCTGCCTGGGACTGACTTGTATCACGGGTGACCTGCCTGGGACTGACTTGTATCACGGGTGACCTGCCTGGGACTGACTTTGTATCACAGGTGACCTGGCTGGGACTGACTTGTATCACAGGTGACCTGGCTGGGACTGACTTGTATCACGGGTGACTTGCCTGGGACTGACTTGTATCACGGGTGACCTGCCTGGGACTGACTTGTATCACGGGTGACCTGCCTGGGACTGACTTGTATCACGGGTGACCTGCCTGGGACTGACTTGTATCACGGGTGACCTGCCTGGGACTGACTTGTATCACGGGTGACCTGCCTGGGACTGACTTGTATCACAGGTGACCTGCCTGGGACTGACTTGTATCACAGGTGACTTGCCTGGGACTGACTTGTATCACGGGTGACCTGCCTGGGACTGACTTGTATCACGGGTGACCTGCCTGGGACTGACTTGTGATCACGGGTGACCTGCCTGGGACTGACTTGTATCACGGGTGACCTGCCTGGGACTGACTTGTATCACGGGTGACCTGCCTGGGACTGACTTGTATCACGGGTGACCTGCCTGGGACTGACTTGTATCACGGGTGACCTGCCTGGGACTGACTTGTATCACGGGTGACCTGCCTGGGACTGACTTGTATCACGGGTGACCTGCCTGGGACTGACTTGTATCACGGGTGACCTGCCTGGGACTGACTTGTATCACGGGTGACCTGCCTGGGACTGACTTGTATCACAGGTGACCTGCCTGGGACTGACTTGTATCACAGGTGACCTGCCTGGGACTGACTTGTATCACGGGTGACCTGCCAGGGGAAATAAGTAAGGTTGTGTCTTCACTTGACACGTACATGCGACTTCTGCGATTAGATTACGAAACTCGAAATGACACGTCAAGACCAATGTTCCCTCTAATGTTTTAGGGCACTGAGCAAATCTTAAGTCTTGTGAGCGGAAACTTGAACATTGTGAGAATTTTTTGCAACTTCCGGCGTGCGTTTCCAGTGAACACTGAGGCTGTACCTTTCCAGTTTTAGACAGTAGCCAACAGATAAAAGACAGCACTGTGCAGCCGTCATCATCGACCTGGCCAAGGCTTTTGACTCTGTCAATCACCGTATCCTTATCGACAGACTCAACAACCTTGGTTTCTCAAATGACTGCCTCGCCTGGTTCACCAACTACTTCTCAGACAGATTTCAGTGTGTCAAATCGGAGGGCCTGTGGTCCGGACCTCTGGCAGTCTCTATGGGGGTACCACAGGGTTCAATTCTCAGGCCGACTCTCTTCTCTGTATACATCAACGATGTCACTCTTGCTGCGGGCGATTCCCTGATCCACCTCTTCGCAGACGACACCATTCTGTATACATCTGGCCCTTCTTTGGACACTGTGTTAACTAACCTCCAAACGAGTTTCAAAGTCAAACAACACTCCTTCCATGGCCTCCAACTGCTCTTAAACGCTAGTTAAACTAAATGCATGCTTTTCAACCGTTCGCTGCCCGCACCCACCTGACTAGCATCACTACTCTGGACAGTTCCGACTTAGACTATGTGGACAACTACAAATACCTAGGTGTCTGGCTAGACTGTAAACTCTCCTTCCAGACTCATATTAAACATCTCCAATCCAAAATTAAATCTAGAATGGGCTTCCGATTTCGCAACAAAGACTCTTTCACTCACGTCGCCAAACATTTGCTCGTAAAACTGACTATCCTACCGATCCTCGACTTCGGTGATGTCATTTATATATAAATAGGAAAGTACAGATAACCTAAGAAACTACTTAAGTAGTACTTAACTTCTCAGGGCTAGGCCCATTTTTTCTCAATTACCGCCCGAATGACGTGCCAAAGTAAACTGCCTGTAGCTCAGGCCCTGAAGCTAGGAGATGCATTTAATTGGTACCATTGGAAAGAAAACACTTTTGAAGCTTGTAGAATTGTTAAAATAATATAGGAGAATATAACACAATAGATATGGTTGGACAACCTCCAAAGTAAAAACAACCAGAAACCTGTGGAGAAATATTTTGTTGGGCGCCATCCTCAATCAATAGTATGGCATGTTTTCGCAGTAATAGCTACTGTAAATCGGACAGTGCAGTTAGATTAACAAGAATGTTAGCTTTCAGCCGATATAAGACAATTATGTATCTAAATGTTTAAAATCCATAATATTTATTATAATTTCTTTGAATTACAGCCCTCCAGTTGCACCGGGAGTTGTCCGGCTAGCGGGCACCAATCCTTACTTTACACCACTGCATATCTGTTTATTTTTCACTCTCTCTCTCTCCTTTTATCACTTTTTCCCTCTCTTTCTCACTTGTTCTCTCTCTTTCTAACCTGTTCTCTATATTTCTCTCTCTAACACACACACACACACACACACACACACACACACACACACACACACACACACACACACACACACACACACGCACACACACACACACACGCAAACACACACACACATCAAGCTCTGCATGATAAGTTTGTCAAGAAAAAACATTTCCTTAAGGCTGGATAACATCCTTGTGTTCTGAATATGCACATTCACTTATCCATATACCGTTTATACAAATACAAACCATCTCGCATTATATTGTTTACGAGAGAGAAAGGAAAGAGCCTTCCCAGCAAGGTGAGCCACTCAAATCAACTAACCCTCATTACCGAACATCTACCTAACTCAGTGTAACACACAATTACCTCGCCTACACTAGAACAACAACTGGTGTGTGTGTGTGTGTGTGTGTGTATGCGTGTGTGTGTGTGTGTGTGTAATTGATAGGAGAGTTTGGCGCTGGCAGCAGTATGTGAAGTCATTGCTGTTTCTCCACCGTTTCACTCTCCCACGCTAGATCAGGTTATCACAGACCACTGGCACACACACACACACACACACACACACACACACACACACACACACAAGTCACACACTACACACTTTCTCCACCGTTTCACTCACGCACACACACACGTTACACAGACACACGTAAACACACACACACACACACACACACACACACACACACACACACACACACACACACACACACACACACACACACACACACACACACACACACACACACTCACACACACACACACACTCACACACACATATACACACACACGCACACTGGTGTAAAGTAATTAAGTAAAAAAATACTTTAAAAATACTACTTAAGTCATTTTTAGGTGTCTGTACTGAACTATTTATATTTTTGACAACTTTTACATTACTACATTCCTAAAGGTATTAATGTGCTAAATCAAACCAGACAGCATGATTTTCTTTCATTTATTTTTTTATGGATAGCCAGGGGCATGCTCCAACACTCAGACATTTACAAACCAAGCATGTGTGTTTAGTGAATTAGCCAGATCTGGTAGTAGGATGACCAGGGATGTTCCTCTTGATAAGTGTGTGAATTGGACACTTTTCCGATCCTGCTAGGCATTCAAAAATGTAACGAGTACTTTTGGGTGTCAGATAAAATGTATAAAACACATTATTATCATTTTTTTTTTCGTTAGGAATGCAATGAAGTAAAAGCAAAAGTTGGCCGAAAATAAAATTGTAAAGTAAAGTACAGATACCAAAAAAACTACTTAAGTAGTACATTAAAGTATTTTCATAAGTACTTTTACCACCACTAAACGATAATTCTTCAAACAGGTACAAGGTATCTATATCCACAGTAAAGCAGGTCTATATTGACATAACCTGAAAGGCCACTCTGCCAAGGAAAGCCACTTCTCTCCAAAACCGCCATAAAAGCCAGACTATGGTTTGCAAGACCGTACTTTCTGGAGAAATGTCCTTTGGTCTGATGAAACAAAAATAGAACTGTTTGGCCATAAGGACCATCGTTATGTTTGGAGGAAAAAGGGGATGCTTGCAAGCGAAGAACATCTCAACGTGAAGCACGGGTGGCAGCATCATGTTGTGGGGGTGCTTTGCTGCAGGAGGGACTGGTGCACTTCACAAAATAGATGCATCATGAGGAAGAAACATTATGTGGATGAAACATTATGTGGATATATTGAAGCAACATCTCAAGACATCAGCCATTTGCGACCAAGAAATTATGTGGGTATAATGAACGAACATCTCAAAACATCAGTCAGAAAGTTAAAGCTTGGTCGCAAATGGGACTTCCAAATGGACTATGACCCTAAGCATACTTTTAAAGTTGTGGAAAAATGGTTTAAGGACAACAAAGTCAAGGTATTGGAGTGGCCATCACAAAGCCCTGACCTCAATCCTGTAGACAATGTGTGGGCAGAACTGAAAAAGCGTGTGCAAGCAAGGAGGCCTACAAACCTGACTCGGTTACACCAGCTCTGTCAGGAGGAGTGGGCAAAAAGTCACCCAACTTATTGTGAGAAGCTTGTGGAAAGCTACCCGAAACAATTGACCCAAGTTAAACAATTTAAAGGCAACGTTACCAAATACTAACTGAGTGTATGTAAACTTCTGACCCATTTGGAATGTGATGAAAGAAATAAAAGCTGAAATAAATAAACATTTCACATTCATAAATAAAGTGTTGATCCTAACTGACCTAAGACAGGAAATTTTCACTAGGATTAAATGTCAGGAATTGTGAAATCTGATTTTAAATGTATTTGGCTAAGGTGTATGTAAACTTCTGACTTCAACTGTAGTTGCATGATTTGTTTAACTTTGGTTTGGTTTCAATGGTTTTGTTTGACATATATTTGAAAGTAAAAAATATGTTAAAAAAGAAAGAAATAGAAACGAACATGCATCACCAACCTCAAATTCTTAAAACAACCAAATGACTTCTGGCATGTGGTGTAGGCTGACAACCACTATAGGAAAACATTGGTCAGCTGCAATTAAAGGGATAGGGAAGGGAAAGAAAGAAAGGGTGGGGTTGAGAGAGGAAATTAACAAGAAAAAAGAGAGAAAGAAAGATGTGTAGATAGAGAGAGGTGTGTAACCAGAGAGAGAAAGAGAGAGAGAGATGTGTAGATAGAGAGAGGTGTGTAACCAGAGAGACAGAGAGAGAGAAAGAGAGAGAGAGAGATGTGTAGATAGAGAGAGGTGTGTAACCAGAGAGACAGAGAGAGAAAGAGAGAGAGAGAGAGAGCTGTAGATAGAGAGAGGTGTGTAACCAGAGACAGAGAGAGAAAGAGAGAGAGAGATGTGTAGATAGAGAGAGGTGTGTAACCAGAGAGACAGAGAGAAAGAAAGAGAGAGAGAGGGAGAGAGGTGTGTAGATAGCGAGAGGTGTGTAACCAGAGAGACAGAGAGAGAAAGAGAGAGAGAGAGAGAGATGTCGATAGAGAGAGGTGTGTAACCAGAGAGACAGAGAGAAAGAGAGAGAGAGAGGTGTGTAGATAGAGAGAGATGTGTAACCAGAGAGACAGAGAGAGAAAGATAGGTGTGTACCAGAGAGACAGAGAGAGAAAGAGAGAGAGAGAGATGTGTAGATAGAAAGAGGTGTGTAACCAGAGAGAGAAAGAGAGAGAGATGTGTAGATAGAGAGGTGTGTAACCAGAGAGAGAAAGAGAGAGAGAGATGTGTAGATAGAGAGAGGTGTGTAACCAGAGAGAGAAAGAGAGAGAGAGAGATGTGTAGAAAGAGAGAGTGTGTAACCAGAGAGACAGAGAGAGAAAGAGAGACGTGTAGATAGAGACCTGTCGGGTTAGAGAGGCCCCTAAAGCCTCAGTTTGGCTCAAAAGGCAAGAACAAGAGAATTACACAGCCCATCCCCACCACATATAATAAACATGGGCACGAGCGCACGCACACAGGCACACGTAAACACACACACACACACACACACACACACACACACACACACACACACACACATACACACACACACACACACACACACACACACACACACACACACACACACACACACACACACTGTTTGGGAGTCTGAAAGTGTGCATGTGTATGTGTGTATGCATGTACACTACCGTTCAATAGTTTGAGTTCTTAGAAATTTCCTTGTTTTTGAAAAGAGAAACACATTTTTGTCAATTTAAAATAACATCAAATTCAGTCAGAAGTACAGTGTAGACATTGTTAATATTGTAAACCAGACTATTGTAGCTGGAAACGGCTGATTTGAATGGCATATCTACATAGGCGTACGGGGCCATTATCAGCAACCATCACTCCTGTGTTCCAATGGCACATTGTTTGCTAATCAGGGCGCTTAATCTGATTCACGTCAAATCCGTTTTCTTGATCTTCTGATCTTGCGTGAAAATAATGTTCTATACACTGATCTTTATAGAAACCTACTGATCGTAACTGTTGAGGGCTGATAGTTCTCACCACTTCCCTTTGAAAAATAGTTTGCCCTACAGCCAATTCTGTCCAATCAAAAAGAATTTGCAAAAAACATTCAGATTTCGACAGAAATATGGCTGAGACGCAAAAGTAAATTGAGGAGGGAGTACAGAAATGATCAGATTAATATTGCCATTGAGAAAATTCAAAACATTACGAGACATGACCTTTTTTAAGGTCAGTCTCGCAAAAAGACGCATTCTTGCGCTCTAACTACCCGCTATTCAAAGCGTTCTGAACAAATTAAGGGAATTGTTCACAAACATTGGCACATTCTAAAATCCGACGATAGTCTCGGTAATGTGTTTTCTGACCTTCTTGGTCGTATTCTCCTTGAGGCAGAAATCTCAGAGACCATTTGGTACACTCTGATTTACCACCCCAAGATATTCCTGAACAACGTCTATTTGTGCCCCTACTGGATGGAAAATACAAGTGTAATGGCTGTGCACAATGCAATGGCACTTATAAATGTAGATCCTTCAAACACCCCCAAACAGGGAAACAGATCCCAATCAAAGGTGTTACCACATGCTCCACTAAGGCAGTTATTTATTTCCTTAACTCACCTCATTTGCACTCACTGTATATATACTTTTTTGTTTTATTTTGTTCTACTGTATTATTGACTGTATGTTTTTTTATTCCATGTGTAACTCTGTGTTGTTGTATGTGTCGAATTGCTATGCTTTATCTTGACCAGGTCGCAATTGTAAATGAGAACTTGTTCTCAACTAGCCTACCTGGTTAAATAAAGGTGTTCTCAACTAGCCTACCTGGTTAAATAAAGGTGTTCTCAACTAGCCTACCTGGTTAAATAAAGGTGTTCTCAACTAGCCTACCTGGTTAAATAAAGGTGTTCTCAACTAGCCTACCTGGTTAAATAAAGGTGTTCTCAACTAGCCTACCTGGTTAAATAAAGGTGTTCTCAACTAGCCTACCTGGTTAAATAAAGGTGTTCTCAGCTAGCCTACCTGGTTAAATAAAGGTGTTCTCAACTAGCCTACCTGGTTAAATAAAGGTGTTCTCAACTAGCCTACCTGGTTAAATAAAGGTGTTCTCAACTATTTAATTTTTAGCTTTATTTCACTAGGAAAGTCAGTTAAGAACAAATTCTTGTTTTCAATGACAGCCTAGGAACAGTGAGTTCTAGGCAGAGTTCCTCTGTCCAGTCTCAACGTCAACAGTGAAGAGGCGTCTCCGGGATCCTGTCCTTCTAGGCAGAGTTCCTCTGTCCAGTCTCAACGTCAACAGTGAAGAGGCGTCTCCGGGATCCTGTCCTTCTAGGCAGAGTTCCTCTGTCCAGTCTCAACATCAACAGTGAAGAGGCGTCTCCGGGATCCTGTCCTTCTAGGCAGAGTTCCTCTGTCCAGTCTCAACGTCAACAGTGAAGAGGTGACTCCGGGATCCTGTCCTTCTAGGCAGAGTTCCTCTGTCCAGTCTCAACGTCAACAGTGAAGAGGCGTCTCCGGGATCCTGTCCTTCTAGGCAGAGTTCCTCTGTCCAGTCTCAACGTCAACAGTGAAGAGGCGTCTCCGGGATCCTGTCCTTCTAGGCAGAGTTCCTCTGTCCAGTCTCAACATCAACAGTGAAGAGGCGTCTCCGGGATCCTGTCCTTCCAGGCAGAGTTCCTCTGTCCAGTCTCAACGTCAACAGTGAAGAGGCGACTCCGGGATCCTGTCCTTCTAGGCAGAGTTCCTCTGTCCAGTCTCAACGTCAACAGTGAAGAGGCGTCTCCGGGATCCTGTCCTTCTAGGCAGAGTTCCTCTGTCCAGTCTCAACGTCAACAGTGAAGAGGCGACTCCGGGATCCTGTCCTTCTAGGCAGAGTTCCTCTGTCCAGTCTCAACGTCAACAGTGAAGAGGCGTCTCCGGGATCCTGTCCTTCTAGGCAGAGTTCCTCTGTCCAGTCTCAATGTCAACAGTGAAGAGGCGTCTCCGGGATCCTGTCCTTCTAGGCAGAGTTCCTCTGTCCAGTCTCAACGTCAACAGTGAAGATGCGTCTCCGGGATGCTGTCCTTCTAGGCAGAGTTCCTCTGTCCAGTCTCAACGTCAACAGTGAAGAGGCGTCTCCGGGATCCTGTCCTCCTAGGCAGAGTTCCTCTGTCCAGTCTCAACGTCAACAGTGAAGAGGTGACTCCTGGATCCTGTCCTTCTAGGCAGAGTTCCTCTGTCCAGTCTCAATGTCAACAGTGAAGAGGCGTCTCCGGGATCCTGTCCTTCTAGGCAGAATTCCTCTGTCCAGTCTCAACATCAACAGTGAAGAGGCGTCTCCGGGATGCTGTCCTTCTAGGCAGAGTTCCTCTGTCCAGTCTCAACGTCAACAGTGAAGAGGCGTCTCCGGGATCCTGGCCTTCTAGGCAGAGTTCCTCTGTCCAGTCTCAATGTCAACAGTGAAGAGGTGTCTCCGGGATCCTGTCCTTCTAGGCAGAGTTCCTCTGTCCAGTCTCAACGTCAACAGTGAAGAGGCGTCTCCGGGATCCTGTCCTTCTAGGCAGAGTTCCTCTGTCCAGTCTCAACGTCAACAGTGAAGAGGTGACTCCTGGATCCTGTCCTTCTAGGCAGAGTTCCTCTGTCCAGTCTCAACGTCAACAGTGAAGAGGTGACTCCGGGATCCTGTCCTTCTAGGCAGAGTTCCTCTCTCCAGTCTCAACGTCAACAGTGAAGAGGCGTCTCCGGGATCCTGTCCTTCTAGGCAGAGTTCCTCTGTCCAGTCTCAACGTCCAACAGTGAAGAGGCGTCTCCGGGATCCTGTCCTTCTAGGCAGAGTTCCTCTGTCCAGTCTCAACGTCAACAGTGAAGAGGCGTCTCCGGGATCCTGTCCTTCTAGGCAGAGTTCCTCTGTCCAGTCTCAACGTCAACAGTGAAGAGGCGTCTCCGGGATCCTGTCCTTCTAGGCAGAGTTCCTCTGTCCAGTCTCAACGTCAACAGTGAAGAGGCGTCTCCGGGATCCTGTCCTTCTAGGCAGAGTTCCTCTGTCCAGTCTCAATGTCAACAGTGAAGAGGCATCTCCGGGATCCTGGCCTTCTAGGCAGAGTTCCTCTGTCCAGTCTCAACGTCAACAGTGAAGAGGCGTCTCCGGGATCCTGTCCTTCTAGGCAGAGTTCCTCTGTCCAGTCTCAACGTCAACAGTGAAGAGGCGTCTCCGGGATCCTGTCCTTCTAGGCAGAGTTCCTCTGTCCAGTCTCAACGTCAACAGTGAAGAGGCGTCTCCGGGATCCTGTCCTTCTAGGCAGAGTTCCTCTGTCCAGTCTCAACGTCAACAGTGAAGAGGCGTCTCCGGGATCCTGTCCTTCTAGGCAGAGTTCCTCTGTCCAGTCTCAACGTCAACAGTGAAGAGGCGTCTCCGGGATCCTGTCCTTCTAGGCAGAGTTCCTCTGTCCAGTCTCAACGTCAACAGTGAAGAGGCGTCTCCGGGATCCTGTCCTTCTAGGCAGAGTTCCTCTGTCCAGTCTCAACGTCAACAGTGAAGAGGTGACTCCGGGATCCTGTCCTTCTAGGCAGAGTTCCTCTGTCCAGTCTCAACGTCAACAGTGAAGAGGCGTCTCCGGGATCCTGTCCTTCTAGGCAGAGTTCCTCTGTCCAGTCTCAACGTCAACAGTGAAGAGGTGACTCCGGGATCCTGTCCTTCTAGGCAGAGTTCCTCTGTCCAGTCTCAACGTCAACAGTGAAGAGGTGACTCCGGGATCCTGTCCTTCTAGGCAGAGTTCCTCTGTCCAGTCTCAACGTCAACAGTGAAGAGGCGTCTCCGGGATCCTGTCCTTCTAGGCAGAGTTCCTCTGTCCAGTCTCAACGTCAACAGTGAAGAGGCGTCTCCGGGATCCTGGCCTTCTAGGCAGAGTTCCTCTGTCCAGTCTCAACGTCAACAGTGAAGAGGCGTCTCCGGGATCCTGTCCTTCTAGGCAGAGTTCCTCTGTCCAGTCTCAACGTCAACAGTGAAGAGGCGTCTCCGGGATCCTGTCCTTCTAGGCAGAGTTCCTCTGTCCAGTCTCAACGTCAACAGTGAAGAGGTGACTCTGGGATCCTGTCCTTCTAGGCAGAGTTCCTCTGTCCAGTCTCAACGTCAACAGTGAAGAGGCGTCTCCGGGATCCTGTCATTCTAGGCAGAGTTCCTCTGTCCAGTCTCAACGTCAACAGTGAAGAGGCGACTCCGGGATGCTGTCCTTCTAGGCAGAGTTCCTCTGTCCAGTCTCAACGTCAACAGTGAAGAGGCGACTCCGGGATCCTGTCATTCTAGGCAGAGTTCCTCTGTCCAGTCTCAACGTCAACAGTGAAGAGGCGTCTCCGGGATCCTGTCCTTCTAGGCAGAGTTCCTCTGTCCAGTCTCAACGTCAACAGTGAAGAGGCGTCTCCGGGATCCTGTCCTTCTAGGCAGAGTTCCTCTGTCCAGTCTCAACGTCAACAGTGAAGAGGTGACTCCGGGATCCTGTCCTTCTAGGCAGAGTTCCTCTGTCCAGTCTCAACGTCAACAGTGAAGAGGCGTCTCCGGGATCCTGTCCTTCTAGGCAGAGTTCCTCTGTCCAGTCTCAACGTCAACAGTGAAGAGGCGTCTCCGGGATCCTGTCCTTCTAGGCAGAGTTCCTCTGTCCAGTCTCAATGTCAACAGTGAAGAGGCATCTCCGGGATCCTGGCCTTCTAGGCAGAGTTCCTCTGTCCAGTCTCAACGTCAACAGTGAAGAGGCGTCTCCGGGATCCTGTCCTTCTAGGCAGAGTTCCTCTGTCCAGTCTCAACGTCAACAGTGAAGAGGCGTCTCCGGGATCCTGTCCTTCTAGGCAGAGTTCCTCTGTCCAGTCTCAACGTCAACAGTGAAGAGGCGACTCCGGGATCCTGTCCTTCTAGGCAGAGTTCCTCTGTCCAGTCTCAACGTCAACAGTGAAGAGGCGTCTCCGGGATCCTGTCCTTCTAGGCAGAGTTCCTCTGTCCAGTCTCAACGTCAACAGTGAAGAGGCGTCTCCGGGATCCTGTCCTTCTAGGCAGAGTTCCTCTGTCCAGTCTCAACGTCAACAGTGAAGAGGCGTCTCCGGGATCCTGTCCTTCTAGGCAGAGTTCCTCTGTCCAGTCTCAACGTCAACAGTGAAGAGGCGTCTCCGGGATCCTGTCCTTCTAGGCAGAGTTCCTCTGTCCAGTCTCAACGTCAACAGTGAAGAGGCGTCTCCGGGATCCTGTCCTTCTAGGCAGAGTTCCTCTGTCCAGTCTCAACGTCAACAGTGAAGAGGCGTCTCCGGGATCCTGTCCTTCTAGGCAGAGTTCCTCTGTCCAGTCTCAACGTCAACAGTGAAGAGGCGTCTCCGGGATCCTGTCCTTCTAGGCAGAGTTCCTCTGTCCAGTCTCAACGTCAACAGTGAAGAGGCGTCTCCGGGATCCTGTCCTTCTAGGCAGAGTTCCTCTGTCCAGTCTCAACGTCAACAGTGAAGAGGCGTCTCCGGGATCCTGTCCTTCTAGGTAGAGTTCCTCTGTCCAGTCTCAACGTCAACAGTGAAGAGGCGTCTCCGGGATCCTGTCCTTCTAGGCAGAGTTCCTCTGTCCAGTCTCAACGTCAACAGTGAAGATGCGTCTCCGGGATGCTGTCCTTCTAGGCAGAGTTCCTCTGTCCAGTCTCGACGTCAACAGTGAAGAGGCGTCTCCGGGATCCTGTCCTTCTAGGCAGAGTTCCTCTCTCCAGTCTCAACGTCAACAGTGAAGAGGTGACTCCGGGATCCTGTCCTTCTATGCAGAGTTCCTCTGTCCAGTCTCAACGTCAACAGTGAAGAGGCGTCTCCGGGATCCTGTCCTTCTAGGGCAGAGTTCCTCTGTCCAGTCTCAACGTCAACAGTGAAGAGGTGACTCCGGGATCCTGTCCTTCTAGGCAGAGTTCCTCTGTCCAGTCTCAACGTCAACAGTGAAGAGGCGCTCTCCGGGATCCTGGCCTTCTAGGCAGAGTTCCTCTGTCCAGTCTCAACGTCAACAGTGAAGAGGCGTCTCCGGGATCCTGTCCTTCTAGGTAGAGTTCCTCTGTCCCAGTCTCAACGTCAACAGTGAAGAGGCGTCTCCGGGATCCTGTCCTTCTAGGCAGAGTTCCTCTGTCCAGTCTCAACGTCAACAGTGAAGAGGCGTCTCCGGATCCTGTCCTTCTAGGCAGAGTTCCTCTGTCCAGTCTCAACGTCAACAGTGAAGAGGCGTCTCCGGGATCCTGTCCTTCTAGGCAGAGTTCCTCTGTCCAGTCTCAACGTCAACAGTGAAGAGGTGACTCCGGGATCCTGTCCTTCTAGGCAGAGTTCCTCTGTCCAGTCTCAACGTCAACAGTGAAGAGGCGTCTCCGGGATCCTGTCCTTCTAGGCAGAGTTCCTCTGTCCAGTCTCAACGTCAACAGTGAAGAGGCGTCTCCGGGATCCTGTCCTTCTAGGCAGAGTTCCTCTGTCCAGTCTCAACGTCAACAGTGAAGAGGCGTCTCCGGGATCCTGTCCTTCTAGGCAGAGTTCCTCTGTCCAGTCTCAACGTCAACAGTGAAGAG
>NW_027009344.1:0-47607 GCF_036934945.1 Oncorhynchus masou masou | reverse complement strand
CTTCATGTACAGCCTGTTACTACTCAATGAATTCCTCTTCCATGACTCCAGAACCTCTTCATGCAGTCTGTTAATGAATTGAATTCCTCTTCCATGACTCCAGCCTAACCTCTTCATGTACAGCCTGTTACTACTAGAGAGCGTCAATGAATTCCTCTTCCATGACTCCAGCCTAACCTCTTCATGTACAGCCTGTTACTACTAGAGAGCGTCAATGAATTCCTCTTCCATGACTCCAGCCTAACCTCTTCATGTACAGCCTGTTACTACTAGAGAGCGTCAATGAATTCCTCTTCCATGACTCCAGCCTAACCTCTTCATGTACAGCCTGTTACTACTAGAGAGCGTCAATGAATTCCTCTTCCATGACTCCAGCCTAACCTCTTCATGTACAGCCTGTTACTACTAGAGAGCGTCAATGAATTCCTCTTCCATGACTCCAGCCTAACCTCTTCATGTACAGCCTGTTACTACTAGAGAGCGTCAATGAATTCCTCTTCCATGACTCCAGCCTAACCTCTTCATGTACAGCCTGTTACTAGCGTCAATGAATTCCTCTTCCATGACTCCAGCCTAACCTCTTCATGTACAGCCTGTTACTACTAGAGAGCGTCAATGAATTCCTCTTCCATGACTCCAGCCTAACCTCTTCATGTACTGCCTGTTACTACTAGAGAGCGTCTGAATTCCTCTTCCATGACTCCAGCCTAACCTCTTCATGTACAGCCTGTTACTACTAGAGAGCGTCAATGAATTCCTCTTCCATGACTCCAGCCTAACCTCTTCATGTACAGCCTGTTACTACTAGAGAGCGTCAATGAATTCCTCTTCCATGACTCCAGCCTAACCTCTTCATGTACAGCCTGTTACTACTAGAGAATTCCTCTTCCATGCGTCAATGAATTCCTCTTCCATGACTCCAGCCTAACCTCTTCATGTACAGCCTGTTACTACTAGAGAGCGTCAATGAATTCCTCTTCCATGACTCCAGCCTAACCTCTTCATGTACAGCCTGTTACTACTAGAGAGCGTCAATGAATTCCTCTTCCATGACTCCAGCCTAACCTCTTCATGTACAGCCTGTTACTACTAGAGAGCGTCAATGAATTCCTCTTCCATGACTCCAGCCTAACCTCTTCATGTACAGCCTGTTACTACTAGAGAGCGTCAAACCTGAATGTTACTACTCTTCCATGACTCCAGCCTAACCTCTTCATGTACAGCCTGTTACTACTAGAGAGCGTCAATGAATTCCTCTTCCATGACTCCAGCCTAACCTCTTCATGTACAGCCTGTTACTACTAGAGAGCGTCAATGAATTCCTCTTCCATGACTCCAGCCTAACCTCTTCATGTACAGCCTGTTACTACTAGAGAGCGTCAATGAATTCCTCTTCCATGACTCCAGCCTAACCTCTTCATGTACAGCCTGTTACTACTAGAGAGCGTCAATGAATTCCTCTTCCATGACTCCAGCCTAACCTCTTCATGTACAGCCTGTTACTACTAGAGAGCGTCAATGAATTCCTCTTCCATGACTCCAGCCTAACCTCTTCATGTACAGCCTGTTACTACTAGAGAGCGTCAATGAATTCCTCTTCCATGACTCCAGCCTAACCTCTTCATGTACAGCCTGTTACTACTAGAGAGCGTCAATGAATTCCTCTTCCATGACTCCAGCCTAACCTTCTTCATGTACAGCCTGTTACTACTAGAGAGCGTCAATGAATTCCTCTTCCATGACTCCAGCCTAACCTCTTCATGTACAGCCTGTTACTACTAGAGAGCGTCAATGAATTCCTCTTCCATGACTCCAGCCTAACCTCTTCATGTACAGCCTGTTACTACTAGAGAGCGTCAATGAATTCCTCTTCCATGACTCCAGCCTAACCTCTTCATGTACAGCCTGTTACTACTAGAGAGCGTCAATGAATTCCTCTTCCATGACTCCAGCCTAACCTCTTCATGTACAGCCTGTTACTACTAGAGAGCGTCAATGAATTCCTCTTCCATGACTCCAGCCTAACCTCTTCATGTACAGCCTGTTACTACTAGAGAGCGTCAATGAATTCCTCTTCCATGACTCCAGCCTAACCTCTTCATGTACTAGCCTGTTACTACTAGAGAGCGTCAATGAATTCCTCTTCCATGACTCCAGCCTAACCTCTTCATGTACAGCCTGTTACTACTAGAGAGCGTCAATGAATTCCTCTTCCATGACTCCAGCCTAACCTCTTCATGACTCCACAACCTCTTCATGTACAGCCTGTTACTACTAGAGAGCGTCAATGAATTCCTCTTCCATGACTCCAGCCTAACCTCTTCATGTACAGCCTGTTACTACTAGAGAGCGTCAATGAATTCCTCTTCCATGACTCCAGCCTAACCTCTTCATGTACAGCCTGTTACTACTAGAGAGCGTCAATGAATTCCTCTTCCATGACTCCAGCCTAACCTCTTCATGTACAGCCTGTTACTACTAGAGAGCGTCAATGAATTCCTCTTCCATGACTCCAGCCTAACCTCTTCATGTACAGCCTGTTACTACTAGAGAGCGTCAATGAATTCCTCTTCCATGACTCCAGCCCTAACCTCTTCATGTACAGCCTGTTACTACTAGAGAGCGTCAATGAATTCCTCTTCCATGACTCCAGCCTAACCTCTTCATGTACAGCCTGTTACTACTAGAGAGCGTCAATGAATTCCTCTTCCATGACTCCAGCCTAACCTCTTCATGTACAGCCTGTTACTACTAGAGAGCGTCAATGAATTCCTCTTCCATGACTCCAGCCTAACCTCTTCATGTACAGCCTGTTACTACTAGAGAGCGTCAATGAATTCCTCTTCCATGACTCCAGCCTAACCTCTTCATGTACAGCCTGTTACTACTAGAGAGCGTCAATGAATTCCTCTTCCATGACTCCAGCCTAACCTCTTCATGTACAGCCTGTTACTACTAGAGAGCGTCAATGAATTCCTCTTCCATGACTCCAGCCTAACCTCTTCATGTACAGCCTGAATTCCTCTTCCACTACTATGTAGCCTGTTACTACTAGAGAGCGTCAATGAATTCCTCTTCCATGACTCCAGCCTAACCTCTTCATGTACAGCCTGTTACTACTAGAGAGCGTCAATGAATTCCTCTTCCATGACTCCACTACTAGCCTAATTCCTCTTCCATGTACAGCCTGTTACTACTAGAGAGCGTCAATGAATTCCTCTTCCATGACTCCAGCCTAACCTCTTCATGTACAGCCTGTTACTACTAGAGAGCGTCAATGAATTCCTCTTCCATGACTCCAGCCTAACCTCTTCATGTACAGCCTGTTACTACTAGAGAGCGTCAATGAATTCCTCTTCCATGACTCCAGCCTAACCTCTTCATGTACAGCCTGTTACTACTAGAGAGCGTCAATGAATTCCTCTTCCATGACTCCAGCCTAACCTCTTCATGTACAGCCTGTTAACTACTAGACTACTAGAGCGTCAATGAATTCCTCTTCCATGACTCCAGCCTAACCTCTTCATGTACAGCCTGTTACTACTAGAGAGCGTCAATGAATTCCTCTTCCATGACTCCAGCCTAACCTCTTCATGTACAGCCTGTTACTACTAGAGAGCGTCAATGAATTCCTCTTCCATGACTCCAGCCTAACCTCTTCATGTACCTGTTACTACTAGAGAGCCAATGAATTCCTCTTCCATGACTCCAGCCTAACCTCTTCATGTACAGCCTGTTACTACTAGAGAGCGTCAATGAATTCCTCTTCCATGACTCCAGCCTAACCTCTTCATGTACAGCCTGTTACTACTAGAGAGCGTCAATGAATTCCTCTTCCATGACTCCAGCCTAACCTCTTCATGTACAGCCTGTTACTACTAGAGAGCGTCAATGAATTCCTCTTCCATGACTCCAGCCTAACCTCTTCATGTACAGCCTGTTACTACTAGAGCCTGTTACTACTAGCGTCAATGAATTCCTCTTCCATGACTCCAGCCTAACCTCTTCATGTACAGCCTGTTACTACTAGAGAGCGTCAATGAATTCCTCTTCCATGACTCCAGCCTAACCTCTTCATGTACAGCCTGTTACAGCCAATGTTCCTCTTCCATGACTCCAGCCTAACCTCTTCATGTACAGCCTGTTACTACTAGAGAGCGTCAATGAATTCCTCTTCCATGACTCCAGCCTAACCTCTTCATGTACAGCCTGTTACTACTAGAGAGCGTCAATGAATTCATGACTCCAGCCTAACCTCTTCATGTACAGCCTGTTATGAATTCCTCTTCCATGACTCCAGCCTAACCTCTTCATGTACAGCCTGTTACTACTAGAGAGCGTCAATGAATTCCTCTTCCATGACTCCAGCCTAACCTCTTCATGTACAGCCTGTTACTACTAGAGAGCGTCAATGAATTCCTCTTCCATGACTCCAGCCTAACCTCTTCATGTACAGCCTGTTACTACTAGAATTTCCTCTTCCATGACTCCAGCCTAACCTCTTCATGTACAGCCTGTTACTACTAGAGAGCGTCAATGAATTCCTCTTCCATGACTCCAGCCTAACCTCTTCATGTACAGCCTGTTACTACTAGAGAGCGTCAATGAATTCCTCTTCCATGACTCCAGCCTAACCTCTTCATGTACAGCCTGTTACTACTAGAGAGCGTCAATGAATTCCTCTTCCATGACTCCAGCCTAACCTCTTCATGTACAGCCTGTTACTACTAGAGAGCGTCAATGAATTCCTCTTCCATGACTCCAGCCTAACCTCTTCATGTACAGCCTTCCTCTTCCATGTTACTACTTAGAGAGCGTCAATGAATTCCTCTTCCATGACTGCCAGCCTAACCTCTTCATGTACAGCCTGTTACTACTAGAGAGCGTCAATGAATTCCTCTTCCATGACTCCAGCCTAACCTCTTCATGTACAGCCTGTTACTACTAGAGAGCGTCAATGAATTCCTCTTCCATGACTCCAGCCTAACCTCTTCATGTACAGCCTGTTACTACTAGAGAGCGTCCTAATGAATTTACTACTAGAGAGCTTCCATGACTCCAGCCTAACCTCTTCATGTACAGCCTGTTACTACTAGAGCGTCAATGAATTCCTCTTCCATGACTCCAGCCTAACCTCTTCATGTACAGCCTGTTACTACTAGAGAGCGTCAATGAATTCCTCTTCCATGACTCCAGCCTAACCTCTTCATGTACAGCCTGTTACTACTAGAGAGCGTCAATGAATTCCTCTTCCATGACTCCAGCCTAACCTCTTCATGTACAGCCTGTTACTACTAGAGAGCGTCAATGAATTCCTCTTCCATGACTCCAGCCTAACCTCTTCATGTACAGCCTGTTACTACTAGAGAGCGTCAATGAATTCCTCTTCCATGACTCCAGCCTAACCTCTTCATGTACAGCCTGTTACTACTAGAGAGCGTCAATGAATTCCTCTTCCATGACTCCAGCCTAACCTCTTCATGTACAGCCTGTTACTACTAGAGAGCGTCAATGAATTCCTCTTCCATGACTCCAGCCTAACCTCTTCATGTACAGCCTGTTACTACTAGAGAGCGTCAATGAATTCCTCTTCCATGACTCCAGCCTAACCTCTTCATGTACAGCCTGTTACTACTAGAGAGCGTCAATGAATTCCTCTTCCATGACTCCAGCCTAACCTCTTCATGTACAGCCTGTTACTACTAGAGAGCGTCAATGAATTCCTCTTCCATGACTCCAGCCTCTTCATGTACAGCCTGTTACTACTAGAGAGCGTCAATGAATTCCTCTTCCATGACTCCAGCCTAACCTCTTCATGTACAGCCTGTTACTACTAGAGAGCGTCAATGAATTCCTCTTCCATGACTCCAGCCTAACCTCTTCATGTACAGCCTGTTACTACTAGAGAGCGTCAATGAATTCCTCTTCCATGACTCCAGCCTAACCTCTTCATGTACAGCCTGTTACTACTAGAGAGCGTCAATGAATTCCTCTTCCATGACTCCAGCCTAACCTCTTCATGTACAGCCTGTTACTACTAGAGAGCGTCAATGAATTCCTCTTCCATGACTCCAGCCTAACCTCTTCATGTACAGCCTGTTACTACTAGAGAGCGTCAATGAATTCCTCTTCCATGACTCCAGCCTAACCTCTTCATGTACAGCCTGTTACTACTAGCCTGTTACTACTAACCTCTTCATGTAGCCTGTTACTACTAGCGTCAATGAATTCCTCTTCCATGACTCCAGCCTAACCTCTTCATGTACAGCCTGTTACTACTAGAGAGCGTCAATGAATGACTCCAGCCCTAACCTCTTCATGTACAGCCTGTTACTGACGTCCATGACTCCAGCCTAACCTCTTCATGTACGGCCTGTTACTACTAGAGAGCGTCAATGAATTCCTCTTCCATGACTCCAGCCTAACCTCTTCATGTACAGCCTGTTACTACTAGAGAGCGTCAATGAATTCCTCTTCCATGACTCCAGCCTAACCTCTTCATGTACAGCCTGTTACTACTAGAGAGCGTCAATGAATTCCTCTTCCATGACTCCAGCCTAACCTCTTCATGTACAGCCTGTTACTACTAGAGAGCGTCAATGTTAATTCCCTCTTCCATGACTCCAGCCTAACCTCTTCATGTACAGCCTGTTACTACTAGAGAGCGTCAATGAATTCCTCTTCCATGACTCCAGCCTAACCTCTTCATGTACAGCCTGTTACTACTAGAGAGCGTCAATGAATTCCTCTTCCATGACTCCAGCCTAACCTCTTCATGTACAGCCTGTTACTACTAGAGAGCGTCAATGAATTCCTCTTCCATGACTCCAGCCTAACCTCTTCATGTACAGCCTGTTACTACTAGAGAGCGTCAATGAATTCCTCTTCCATGACTCCAGCCTAACCTCTTCATGTACAGCCTGTTACTACTAGAGAGCCTCTTCCATGACTCCAATGAATTCCTCTTCCATGACTCCAGCCTAACCTCTTCATGTACAGCCTGTTACTACTAGAGAGCGTCAATGAATTCCTCTTCCATGACTCCAGCCTAACCTCTTCATGTACAGCCTGTTACTACTAGAGAGCGTCAATGAATTCCTCTTCCATGACTCCAGCCTAACCTCTTCATGTACAGCCTGTTACTACTAGAGAGCGTCAATGAATTCCTCTTCCATGACTCCAGCCTAACCTCTTCATGTACAGCCTGTTACTACTAGAGAGCGTCAATGAATTCCTCTTCCATGACTCCAGCCTAACCTCTTCATGTACAGCCTGTTACTACTAGAGAGACTCCAGCCTAACAATGTTAATTCAATGAATTCCTCTTCCATGACTCCAGCCTAACCTCTTCATGTACAGCCTGTTACTACTAGAGAGCGTCAATGAATTCCTCTTCCATGACTCCAGCCTAACCTCTTCATGTACAGCCTGTTACTACTAGAGAGCGTCAATGAATTCATCTTCCATGACTGTTACCAGCCAATAACCTCTTCATGTACAGCCTGTTACTACTAGAGAACCTCTTCATGTACAGCCTGTTACTAATGAATTCCTCTTCCATGACTCCAGCCTAACCTCTTCATGTACAGCCTGTTACTACTAGAGAGCGTCAATGAATTCCTCTTCCATGACTCCAGCCTAACCTCTTCATGTACAGCCTGTTACTACTAGAGAGCGTCAATGAATTCCTCTTCCATGACTCCAGCCTAACCTCTTCATGTACAGCCTGTTACTACTAGAGAGCGTCAATGAATTCCTCTTCCATGACTCCAGCCTAACCTCTTCATGTAGAGCCTGTTACTACTAGAGAGCGTCAATGAATTCATCTTCCAGAAATATCAGGAGAGAAGCCTCTCCTAATCTCCTTCATAATCGGTGTAATCCCTTTAAGTAGACACATCGCATGACAATGGGAGTCTGGCCTCTCGTGCCCTGCTGTCTACTCTGTCACATAATCCTGCTCAGAATGGACTGGATAACGTTCGGCACTATCGAGCTGCTATAGACGGTACCCATCCGGTTACTATGCTGATGCTATGTTCCCATACCTAAAGAAAGCATGTAAAAAAAAACTTCAGAAAGCATTCATACCACTTTAATTAATCCACATTTTGTTGTGTTCCAGTTGGATTCAAAGTTGTTGTTTTTTTTAAGAAATGATTGAAAAAAAATGATTCAAATTTAAATACATTCAGTGGGGAGAACAAGTATTTGATACACTGCCAATTTTGCAGGTGTTCCTACTTACAAAGCATGTAGAGGTCTGTAATCTCATCTCATTGATATAAGACACAGCCCTTTGTCTTTGCTCATCCTTGAGATGTCACTACAACTTGATTTGGAGTCCACCTGCCGCCAATTCAATTGTTTGGACATGATTTAGAAAGAAACACACCTGTCTATGTAAGGTAACACTGTTGACAGAGCAGGTCAGAGCAGGAATTATACCGTGAAATTCAAGGAACTGTCCGTACATCTCTGAGAAAGAATTGTGATGAGGCAGATATAGTGCTTCTACACCTGCATTGGTTGCTGTTTGGGGTTTTAGGCTGGGTTTCTGTACAGCACTTTGAGATATCAGCTGATGTACGAAGGACTATATAAATACATTTGATCTAGTATCTGGGAAAGGGTATAAAACCATTTCTAGAGTTTGAAAGTTTCCAAGAGCACATTGGACTCCATCATTTGGAAAATAAAAAAGATATTGAACTTCCCAGACTCTGCCTAGAGCTGTCCGTCAGACCAAGCTGAGATATCGGTCAAGAGGGACCACTCTGATATAACAACATGGTTGTCACGCCCTGACCATAGTTTGCTTTGTATGTTTCTATGTTTTGGTTGGTCAGGGTGTGATCTGAGTGGGCATTCTATGTTGGATGTCTTGTTTGTCTATTTCTACATCTGGCCTGATATGGTTCTCAATCAGAGGCAGGTGTTAGTCATTGTCTCTGATTGGGAACCATATTTAGGTAGCCTGGGTTTCACTGTGTGTTTGTGGGTGATTGTTCCTGTCTCTGTGTTTTGCACCAGGGCTGTTTTAGGTTTTCGCACATTTGTTGTTTTGTTAGTTTATTGTTGTACAGTTTCTGTATTAAAGTACAATGAATAACAACCACGCTGCATTTTGGTCCGCCTCTCCTTCTACAGACCAAAGCCGTGACAGAGTTCCGTGGCTGAGATGGGAGAAGCTGCCAGAAGGACAACAGTCTCTACAGCACTTCACCTATCTGGGCTTTATGGGAGGGTGGCCAGACGGAAGCCGTGACAGAGTTCCTTGGCTGAGATGGGAGAAGCTGCCAGAAGGACAACAGTCTCTACAGCACTTCACCTATCTGGGCTTCATGGGAGGGTGGCCAGACGGAAGCAGTGACAGAGTTCCTTGGCTGAGATGGGAGAAGCTGCCAGAAGGACAACAGTCTCTACAGCACTTCACCTATCTGGGCTTTATGGGAGGGTGGCCAGACGGAAGCCGTGACAGAGTTCCTTGGCTGAGATGGGAGAAGCTGCCAGAAGGACAACAGTCTCTACAGCACTTCACCTATCTGGGCTTCATGGGAGGGTGGCCAGACGGAAGCAGTGACAGAGTTCCTTGGCTGAGATGGGAGAAGCTGCCAGAAGGACAACAGTCTCTACAGCACTTCACCTATCTGGGCTTTATGGGAGGGTGGCCAGACGGAAGCCGTGACAGAGTTCCTTGGCTGAGATGGGAGAAGCTGCCAGAAGGACAACAGTCTCTACAGCACTTCACCTATCTGGGCTTTATGGGAGGGTGGCCAGACGGAAGCCGTGACAGAGTTCCTTGGCTGAGATGGGAGAAGCTGCCAGAAGGACAACAGTCTCTACAGCACTTCACCTATCTGGGCTTCATGGGAGGGTGGCCAGACGGAAGCAGTGACAGAGTTCCTTGGCTGAGATGGGAGAAGCTGCCAGAAGGACAACAGTCTCTACAGCACTTCACCTATCTGGGCTTTATGGGAGGGTGGCCAGACGGAAGCCGTGACAGAGTTCCTTGGCTGAGATGGGAGAAGCTGCCAGAAGGACAACAGTCTCTACAGCACTTCACCTATCTGGGCTTTATGGGAGGGTGGCCAGACGGAAGCCGTGACAGAGTTCCTTGGCTGAGATGGGAGAAGCTGCCAGAAGGACAACAGTCTCTACAGCACTTCACCTATCTGGGCTTTATGGGAGGGTGGCCAGACGGAAGCCGTGACAGAGTTCCTTGGCTGAGATGGGAGAAGCTGCCAGAAGGACAACAGTCTCTACAGCACTTCACCTATCTGGGCTTTATGGGAGGGTGGCCAGACGGAAGCCGTGACAGAGTTCCTTGGCTGAGATGGGAGAAGCTGCCAGAAGGACAACAGTCTCTACAGCACTTCACCTATCTGGGCTTTATGGGAGGGTGGCCAGACGGAAGCCGTGACAGAGTTCCTTGGCTGAGATGGGAGAAGCTGCCAGTAGGACAACAGTCTCTACAGCACTTCACCTATCTGGGCTTTATGGGAGAGTGGCCAGACGAAAGCCGTGACAGAGTTCCTTGGCTGAGATGGGAGAAGCTGCCAGAAGGACAACAGTCTCTACAGCACTTCACCTATCTGGGCTTCATGGAAGCCACTCCTGAGAAATATGCAAATGAATGGAGTTTGAAAAAAGGCAAAGACTCAGCGTTTAAGGCAAAATATTATTTGATCTGATGAGACAAAGTTGTAACTCTCCTAATGCAAAGTTCTATATCTGGAGGACACCAGCTTTTTGGAAACAGAAGATCCTCTACAGGAGTAAAATCATCTTGGCTCCTGGACAGGAGTCCATCCAAATCATCTTGGCTCCTAGACAGGAGTCCATCCAAATAATCTTGGCACCTGGACAGGAGTCCATCCAAATCATCTTGGCTCCTGGACAGGAGTCCATCCAAATCATCTTGGCTCCTGGACAGGAGTCCATCCAAATCATCTTGGCTCCTGGACAGGAGTCCATCCAAATCATCTTTGCTCCTGGACAGGAGTCCATCCAAATCATCTTGGCTCCTGGACAGGAGTCCATCCAAATCATCTTGGCTCCTAGACAGGAGTCCATCCAAATCATCTTGGCTCCTGGACAGGAGTCCACATATTATAAGGCCAAGTGGAGAATATGACTTATCAATGACCAAAGACCAGCTCATGTAATTTTTATTTTTCCTTTATTTAACTAGGCAAGTCAGTTAAGAACAAATTTGTATTTTCAATGATGGCCTAGGAACAGTGGGTTAACTGCCTGTTCAGGGGCAGAATTGACAGATTTGTACCTTGTCAGTTCGGGGATTTGAACTTGCAACCTTCCGGTTTACTAGTTCAATGCTCTAACCACTAGGCTACCTGCTGGTTACTGGCCCAACGCTCTAACCACTAGGCTACCTGCTGGTTACTGGCCCAACGCTCTAACCACTAGGCTACCTGCTGGTTACTGACCCAACGCTCTAACCACTAGGCTACCTGCTGGTTACTAGTCCAACGCTCTAACCACTAGGCTACCTGCTGGTTACTGGCCCAACGCTCTAACCACTAGGCTACCTGCTGGTTACTGGCCCAACGCTCTAACCACTAGGCTACCTGCTGGTTACTGACCCAACGCTCTAACCACTAGGCTACCTGCTGGTTACTAGTCCAACGCTCTAACCACTAGGCTACCCTGCCATTGTGATGCTGAGTTGTCATAATGCTGTAACAAATGTACATCCCGTCAGACGATGCAACTTCGTTTATGTCCACCTCACTGCCCTGAATACCTCTGTTGATGCTAATTGTCTGCGGTCATCATGAGCCTATGAACCAGAGAGATATTGTTAGCATTGAGCTGGCGTTCCCTAGGAAGTCCACTGTGTGCAGCACAACATGCGTTATCAGCTGTCGTGCATTTGGAAAAGTATTCAGACCCCTTCACATTTTCCACATTTTGTTACGTTACAGCCTCATTCTAAAATGGATTACATAATAAAACAAAAACCATCATCAATCTTCACACTATAACCCATAATGACAACGCAAAAACAGGTTTAGAATTGTTTTCAAATGTATTAAATATTAAAAACAGAAATAGCGTATTTACATAAGTACTCAGACCATTCGCTATGAGACTTTCCATTGAGATGTTTCTACAACTTGGAGTCCACCTGTGGTAAAGTCAATTGATTGGACATGATTTGGAAAGGCACACACCTGTCTATATAAAGATCCCACAGTTGACAGTGAATGTCAGAGCAAAACCCCAGCCATGAGGTCAAAGGAATTGTCTATAGAGCTCTGCGATAGGGTTGTGTTAAGGCACAGATCTAGGTAAGGGTGCCCAAATATTTCTGCATCATTGAAGGTCCCCAAGAACACTGTGGCCTACATTATTCGTAAATGGAAGAAGTTTGGAACCACCAAGACTCTTCCTAGAGCTGGCCACCTGGCCAAACTGAGCAATCAAGGGAGAAGGGCCTTGGTGTTATGGCTGTACACCCCCTGCTATATCGTGACTGGAGCGTTACCTGTCTAACAGAACACAGAGGGTGTTATTGGAAGCCTCTCCAACATAATCCATAATCAAATCTTTACTACATTTTTACATTTTAGCCATTTATCAGACACTCTTTATCAAAATGGGAATCGAACCGACAACCCAAGCGCAAGGCAAGCGCCCTGCTCTACCGAATAACTAAATACTGTGTGTCTATGTATGCTGATGACTTAATATTATACACGTCAGCGACCACAGCAAGTGAAATCACTGCAACACTGAACAATACAGATACAATGCTAGTTCACTGTAAACAAGTTCACATTTTCAGCACAATTATAAGGAAGGGCATTCAATAAGAATAGCACTTGCACAAATGACTGATTGGCTGAGAGAAATTGAAAATTATCAGATTGTGGGGGATGTTTTTTTTAGACTTCAGTCCAGCCTCTGACATTATCGGTCATAATCTGCTGTTGGAAAAACATGTGTTATGGCTTTACACCACTTGCTATATTGTGGATAAAGAGTTACCTGTCTAACAGAACACAGAGGGTGTTCTAGAATGTGTTATGGCTTTACACCCCCTGCTATAATGTGGATAAAGAGTTACCTGTCTAACAGAACACAGAGGGTGTTCTTTAACGGAAGCCAACATAATCCTGGTAGAGTCAGGCATTCCCCAGGGCAGCTGTCTAGGCCCCTTGCTTTGTTCAATCTTTACTAATGAGCTGCCATTGGCTCTGAGAAAATGCTGTGTTCGTCTATGTATGCTGATGACTCATCATTATACATGTCAGCGATCACAGCAAGTGAAATCACTGCAACACTGAACAAAGAGCTGCAGTCTGTTTCACAATGGGTGGCAAGTAATAAGCTAGTCCTAAATATATATTAAAAACTGAAAGCAATGTATTTGGGACAAATGATTCACTAAACCCTAAACCTGGATTGAAGTCGGTCCATAATAAAGTGCTGTTCTGCATTCTAAACAACACTATCAACAAGGCAGGTCCTACAGGCCCTAGTTTCTACCTTCTTAACAACACTATCAACAAGGCAGGTCCTACAGGCCCTAGTTTCTATCTTCTTAACAACACTATCAACAAGGCAGGTCCTACAGGCCCTAGTTTCTATCTTCTTAACAACACTATCAACAAGGCAGGTCCTACAGGCCCTAGTTTCTACCTTCTTAACAACACTATCAACAAGGCAGGTCCTACAGGCCCTAGTTTCTACCATCTTAACAACACTATCAACAAGGCAGGTCCTACAGGCCCTAGTTTCTACCTTCTTAACAACACTATCAACAAGGCAGGTCCTACAGGCCCTAGTTTTGTCACACATGGACGACTGTTCAGTCATTTGGTCAAGAGCCACAATGAGGGACTTGGTAAATTACAGCTGTCTCAGAACAGGGCAGCACGGCTGGCCCTTAAATGTACATGGAGAGCTAGCAATAATAATATGCATGTCAACTCTCCTGGCTCAAAGTGGAGGAGAGAATGACTTCTTCACTACTTGTTTTTGAAAGAAGAGTTGACAAGCTGAATGCACCAAGCTGTCTGTTTAAACTACTGACACACAGCTCAGTCACCAATGGATACCCCACAAGACATGCCACCAGAGGTCTGTTTAAACTACTAGCACACAGCTCAGTCACCCATACATACCCCACAAGACATGTCACCAGAGGTCTGTTTAAACTACTAGCACACAGCTCAGTCACCAATGGATACCCCACAAGACATGTCACCAGAGGTCTGTTTAAACTACTAGCACACAGCTCAGACACCCATACATACCCCACAAGACATGTCACCAGAGGTCTGTTTAAACGACTGACACACAGCTCAGTCACCAATGGATACCCCACAAGATATGTCACCAGAGGTCTGTTTAAACTACTAGCACACAGCTCAGACACCCATACATACCCCACAAGACATGCCACCAGAGGTCTGTTTAAACTACTGACACACAGCTCAGACACCCATACATACCCCACAAGACATGCCACCAGAGGTCTGTTTAAACTACTAGCACACAGCTCAGTCACCCATACATACCCCACAAGACATGTCACCAGAGGTCTCTTCACAGTCCCCAAGTCCAGAACAGACTTTGGGAGGTGCACAGTACTACATAGAGCCAAGACCACATGGAACTCTATTCCACAGTCCTACATAGAGCCATGACCACATGGAACTCTATTTCACACTACTACATAGAGCCATGACAACATGGAACTCTATTCCACAGTACTACATAGAGCCATGACTACATGGAACTCTATTCCACAGTACTACATAGAGCCATGACTACATGGAGCTCTATTCCACAGTACTACATAGAGCCATGACCACATGGAACTCTATTCCACAGTACTACATAGAGCCATGACTACATGGAACTCTATTCCACAGTACTACATAGAGCCATGACTACATGGGACTCTATTGCACAGTACTACATAGAGCCATGACTACATGGGACTCTATTGCACAGTACTACATAGAGCCATGACTACATGGAACTCTATTCCACAGTATTACATAGAGCCATGACTACATGGAACTCTATTCCACAGTACCACATAGAGACATGACTACATGGAACTCTATTCCACAGTACTGCATGGAACTCTATTCCACAGTACTACATAGAGCCATGACTACATGGAACTCTATTCCACAGTACTACATAGAGCCATGACTACATGGAACTCTATTCCATGGTGCTACATAGAGCCATGACTACATGGAACTCTATTCCACAGTACTGCATGGAACTCTATTCCACAGTACTACATAGAGCCATGACTACATGGAACTCTATTCCACAGTACTACATAGAGCCATGACTACATGGAACTCTATTCCACAGTACTACATAGAGCCATGACTACATGGAACTCTATTCCACAGTACTACATGGAACTCTATTCCACAGTACTACATAGAGCCATGACTACATGGAACTCTATTCCACAGTACTACATAGAGCCATGACTACATGGAACTCTATTCCACAGTACTACATAGAGCCATGACTACATGGAACTCTATTCCTCAGTACTACATAGAGCCATGACTACATGGAACTCTATTCCACAGTACTACATAGAGCCATGACTACATGGAACTCTATTCCACAGTACTACATAGAGCCATGACTACATGGAACTCTATTCCTCAGTACTACATAGAGCCATGACTACATGGAACTCTAATCCACATCAGGTAACTGATGCAGCAGTAGAATCAGATTTAAAAAGCAGGTAAAAATACACCTTATGGAACAGCAGGGACTGTGAAGAAACACAAACATTCTGTTATGCCTTCATTTGTTTAAACCCCAGGAAGTGTAGCAAATGCGTTGGCAGGAACTAATGGGGATCCATAATAAACCCCAGGAAGAGTAGCTGCTGCCTTGGCAGGAACTAATGGGGATCCATAATAAACCCCAGGAAGAGTAGCTGCTGCCATGGCAGGAACTAATGGGGATCCATAATAAACCCCAGGAAGAGTAGCTGATGCCTTGGCAGGAACTAATGGGGATCCATAATAAACCCCAGGAAGAGTAGCTGCTGCCTTGGCAGGAACTAATGGGGATCCATAATAAACCCCAGGAAGAGTAGCTGCTGCCTTGGCAGGAACTAATGGGGATCCATAATAAACCCCAGGAAGAGTAGCTGCTGCCATGGCAGGAACTAATGGGGATCCATAATAAACCCCAGGAAGAGTAGCTGATGCCTTGGCAGGAACTGATGGGGATCCATAATAAACCCCAGGAAGTGTAGCTGCTGCGTTGGCAGGAACTAATGGGGATCCATAATAAACCCCATGAAGTGTAGCTGCTGCCTTGGCAGGAACTAATGGGGATCCATAATAAACCCCAGGAAGTGTAGCTGCTGCCTTGGCAGGAACTAATGGGGGTCCATAATAAACCCCAGGAAGTGTAGCTGCTGCCTTGGCAGGAACTAATGGGGATCCATAATAAACCCCAGGAAGTGTAGCTGCTGCCTTGACAGGAACTAATGGGGATCCATAATAAACCCCAGGAAGAGTAGCTGATGCCTTGGCAGGAACTAATGGGGATCCATAATAAACCCCAGGAAGTGTAGCTGCTGCCTTGACAGGAACTAAATGGGGATCCATAATAAACCCCAGGAAGAGTAGCTGCTGCCTTGGCAGGAACTAATGGGGATCCATAATAAACCCCACGAAGAGTAGCTGCTGCCTTGGCAGGAACTAATGGGGATCCATAATAAACCCCAGGAAGTGTAGCTGCTGCCTTGGCAGGAACTAATGGGGATCCATAATAAACCCCAGGAAGTGTAGCTGCTGCCTTGGCAGGAACTAATGGGGGTCCATAATAAACCCCAGGAAGTGTAGCTGCTGCCTTGGCAGGAACTAATGGGGATCCATAATAAACCCCAGGAAGTGTAGCTGCTGCCTTGACAGGAACTAATGGGGATCCATAATAAACCCCAGGAAGAGTAGCTGCTGCCTTTACAGGAACTAAATGGGGATCCATAATAAACCCCAGGAAGAGTAGCTGCTGCCTTGGCAGGAACTAATGGGGATCCATAATAAACCCCAGGAAGAGTAGCTGCTGCCTTGGCAGGAACTAATGGGGATCCATAATAAACCCCAGGAAGAGTAGCTGCTGCCTCAACAGGAACTAATGGGGATCCATAATAAACCCCAGGAAGAGTAGCTGCTGCCTTGGCAGGAACTAATGGGGATCCATAATAAACCCCAGGAAGAGTAGCTGATGCCTTGGCAGGAACTAATGGGGATCCATAATAAACCCCAGGAAGTGTAGCTGCTGCCTTGACAGGAACTAAATGGGGATCCATAATAAACCCCAGGAAGAGTAGCTGCTGCCTTGGCAGGAACTAATGGGGATCCATAATAAACCCCAGGAAGAGTAGCTGATGCCTTGGCAGGAACTAATGGGGATCCATAATAAACCCCAGGAAGTGTAGCTGCTGCCTTGACAGGAACTAAATGGGGATCCATAATAAACCCCAGGAAGAGTAGCTGCTGCCTTGGCAGGAACTAATGGGGATCCATAATAAACCCCAGGAAGAGTAGCTGCTGCCTTGGCAGGAACTAATGGGGATCCATAATAAACCCCAGGAAGAGTAGCTGCTGCCTCAACAGGAACTAATGGGGATCCATAATAAACCCCAGGAAGAGTAGCTGCTGCCTTGGCAGGAACTAATGGGGATCCATAATAAACCCCAGGAAGAGTAGCTGCTGCCTTGGCAGGAACTAATGGGGATCCATAATAAACCCCAGGAAGAGTAGCTGCTGCCTTGGCAGGAACTAATGGGGATCCATAATAAACCCCAGGAAGAGTAGCTGCTGCCTCAACAGGAACTAATGGGGATCCATAATAAACCCCAGGAAGAGTAGCTGCTGCCTTGGCAGGAACTAATGGGGATCCATAATAAACCCCAGGAAGTGTAGCTATTGCCTTGGCAGGAACTAATGGGGGTCCATAATAAACCCAGGAAGAGTAGCTGTTGCCTTGGCAGGAACTAATGGGGATCCATAATAAACCCCAGGAAGAGTAGCTGCTGCCTCGACAGGAACTAATGGGGATCCATAATAAACCCCAGGAAGAGTAGCTGCTGCCTTGACAGGAACTAATGGGGATCCATAATAAACCACAGGAAGAGTAGCTGCTGCCTTGGCAGGAACTAATGGGGATCCATAATAAACCCCAGGAAGAGTAGCTGCTGCCATGACAGGAACTAATGCGGATCCATAATAAACCCCAGGAAGAGTAGCTGCTGCTTTGGCAGGAACTAATGGGGATCCATAATAAACCCCAGGAAGAGTAGCTGCTGCCATGACAGGAACTAATGCGGATCCATAATGAACCCCAGGAAGTGTAGCTGCTGCCTCAACAGGAACTAATGGGGATCCATAATAAACCCCAGGAAGAGTAGCTGCTGCCTTGGCAGGAACTAATGGGGATCCATAATAAACCCCAGGAAGAGTAGCTGCTGCCTTGGCAGGAACTAATGGGGATCCATAATAAACCCCAGGAAGAGTAGCTGCTGCCTTGACAGGAACTAATGGGGATCCATAATAAACCCCAGGAAGAGTAGCTGCTGCCTTGGCAGGATCTAATGGGGATCCATAATAAACCCCAGGAAGAGTAGCTGCTGCCTTGGCAGGAACTAATGGGGATCCATAATAAACCCCAGGAAGAGTAGCTGCTGCCTTGGCAGGAACTAATGGGGATCCATAATAAACCCCAGGAAGAGTAGCTGCTGCCTCAACAGGAACTAATGGGGATCCATAATAAACCCCAGGAAGAGTAGCTGCTGCCTTGGCAGGAACTAATGGGGATCCATAATAAACCCCAGGAAGTGTAGCTATTGCCTTGGCAGGAACTAATGGGGGTCCATAATAAACCCAGGAAGAGTAGCTGTTGCCTTGGCAGGAACTAATGGGGATCCATAATAAACCCCAGGAAGAGTAGCTGCTGCCTCGACAGGAACTAATGGGGATCCATAATAAACCCCAGGAAGAGTAGCTGCTGCCTTGACAGGAACTAATGGGGATCCATAATAAACCACATGAAGAGTAGCTGCTGCCTTGGCAGGAACTAATGGGGATCCATAATAAACCCCAGCAAGAGTAGCTGCTGCCATGACAGGAACTAATGCGGATCCATAATAAACCCCAGGAAGAGTAGCTGCTGCTTTGGCAGGAACTAATGGGGATCCATAATAAACCCCAGGAAGAGTAGCTGCTGCCATGACAGGAACTAATGCGGATCCATAATGAACCCCAGGAAGTGTAGCTGCTGCCTCAACAGGAACTAATGGGGATCCATAATAAACCCCAGGAAGAGTAGCTGCTGCCTTGGCAGGAACTAATGGGGATCCATAATAAACCCCAGGAAGAGTAGCTGCTGCCTTGGCAGGAACTAATGGGGATCCATAATAAACCCCAGGAAGAGTAGCTGCTGCCTTGACAGGAACTAATGGGGATCCATAATAAACCCCAGGAAGAGTAGCTGCTGCCTTGGCAGGATCTAATGGGGATCCATAATAAACCCCAGGAAGAGTAGCTGCTGCCTTGGCAGGAACTAATGGGGATCCATAATAAACCCCAGGAAGAGTAGCTGCTGCCTTGACAGGAACTAATGCGGATCCATAATAAACCCCAGGAAGAGTAGCTGCTGCCTTGGTAGGAACTAATGGGGATCCATAATAAACCCCAGGAAGAGTAGCTGCTGCCTTGGCAGGAACTAATGGGGATCCATAATAAACCCCAGGAAGAGTAGCTGCTGCCTTGGCAGGAACTAATGGGGATCCATAATAAACCCCAGGAAGAGTAGCTGCTGCCTTGGCAGGAACTAATGGGGATCCATAATAAACCCCAGGAAGAGTAGCTGCTGCCTGGGAGACTGGTATGGATGGAGGGAACAATGAATAGAGCCAAATACAGGCAAAGTAGAGCTACATGCTACATTCCCACCATGTTAGACTACATGTTAAAACACACAGACAGAGAGAGAGTCAGGGGAGCTCCCACCACTAAAGACATGTTAGACTACATGTTAAAACACACAGACAGAGAGAGTCAGGGGAGCTCCCACCACTAAAGACATGTTAGACTACATGTTAAAACACACAGACAGAGAGAGTCAGGGAGCTCCCATCACTAAAGACATGTTAGACTACATGTTAAAACACACAGACAGAGAGAGTCAGGGAGCTCCCATCACTAAAGACATGTTAGACTACATGTTAAAACACACAGACAGCCACGGAGGCAGACGGAGAGAGTCGGGGGAGCTCTTGACTTCCGCTGCGTTCTGTCACTTCTCTCTCCTCTTCAGGTAATTAAGACAGGAGAGTGGAGGACTTCCTTTCAATTAGACAGCTCTGTCTGAACCACACACACTCTGTGGGAGATCTGTCTGAGAGAGTAGAGACATACAGAACAGACAGAACAGACAGAACAGAGAGTACAGAGAGTACAGAGAGTACAGACAGACAGACAGAGAGTACAGACAGAGAGTACAGAGAGTACTGCCACACAGTGGGAGAGACAGTGGCCCGTCACTGAGTACTGAAACAGTAGGAGAGACAGTGGCCCGTCACTGAGTACTGAAACAGTAGGAGAGACAGTGGCCTGTCACTGAGTACTGAAACAGTAGGAGAGACAGTGGCCCGTCACTGAGTACTGAAACAGTAGGAGAGACAGTGGCCCGTCACTGAGTACTGACACAGTAGGAGAGACAGTGGCCCGTCACTGAGTACTGAAACAGTAGGAGAGACAGTGGCCCGTCACTGAGTACTGAAACAGTAGGAGAGACAGTGGCCCGTCACTGAGTACTGAAACAGTAGGAGAGACAGTGGTCCGTCACTGAGTACTGACACAGTAGGAGAGACAGTGGCCCGTCACTGAGTACTGAAACAGTAGGAGAGACAGTGGCCTGTCACTGAGTACTGAAACAGTAGGAGAGACAGTGGTCCGTCACTGAGTACTGACACAGTAGGAGAGACAGTGGCCCGTCACTGAGTACTGAAACAGTAGGAGAGACAGTGGCCTGTCACTGAGTACTGAAACAGTAGGAGAGACAGTGGTCCGTCACTGAGTACTGCCAGACAGTAGGAGAGACAGTGGCCCGTCACTGAGTACTGAAACAGTAGGAGAGACAGTGGTCCGTCACTGAGTACTGAAACAGTAGGAGAGACAGTGGCCCGTCACTGAGTACTGAAACAGTAGGAGAGACAGTGGCCCGTCACTGAGTACTGAAACAGTAGGAGAGACAGTGGCCCATCACTGAGTACTGAAACAGTAGGAGAGACAGTGGCCCGTCACTGAGTACTGAAACAGTAGGAGAGACAGTGGCCTGTCACTGAGTACTGAAACAGTAGGAGAGACAGTGGTCCGTCACTGAGTACTGCCACCCAGTAGGAGAGACAGTGGCCCGTCACTGAGTACTGAAACAGTAGGAGAGACAGTGGCCCGTCACTGAGTACTGAAACAGTAGGAGAGACAGTGGCCTGTCACTGAGTACTGAAACAGTAGGAGAGACAGTGGCCCGTCACTGAGTACTGCCACCCAGTAGGAGAGACAGTGGCCCGTCACTGAGTACTGAAACAGTAGGAGAGACAGTGGCCCGTCACTGAGTACTGAAACAGTAGGAGAGACAGTGGCCTGTCACTGAGTACTGAAACAGTAGGAGAGACAGTGGCCCGTCACTGAGTACTGAAACAGTAGGAGAGACAGTGGCCTGTCACTGAGTACTGCCACCCAGTAGGAGAGACAGTGGCCCGTCACTGAGTACTGAAACAGTAGGAGAGACAGTGGCCCGTCACTGAGTACTGAAACAGTAGGAGAGACAGTGGCCTGTCACTGAGTACTGAAACAGTAGGAGAGACAGTGGCCAGTCACTGAGTACTGCCACCCAGTAGGAGAGACAGTGGCCTGTCACTGAGTACTGAAACAGTAGGAGAGACAGTGGCCTGTCACTGAGTACTGAAACAGTAGGAGAGACAGTGGTCCGTCACTGAGTACTGAAACAGTAGGAGAGACAGTGGCCAGTCACTGAGTACTGAAACAGTAGGAGAGACAGTGGCCCGTCACTGAGTACTGAAACAGTAGGAGAGACAGTGGTCCGTCACTGAGTACTGAAACAGTAGGAGAGACAGTGGTCCGTCACTGAGTACTGCCACACAGAAGGAGAGACAGTGGCCCGTCACTGAGTACTGAAACAGTAGGAGAGACAGTGGCCCGTCACTGAGTACTGAAACAGTAGGAGAGACAGTGGCCCGTCACTGAGTACTGAAACAGTAGGAGAGACAGTGGCCCGTCACTGAGTACTGAAACAGTAGGAGAGACAGTGGCCCGTCACTGAGTACTGAAACAGTAGGAGAGACAGTGGTCCGTCACTGAGTACTGAAACAGTAGGAGAGACAGTGGCCCGTCACTGAGTACTGAAACAGTAGGAGAGACAGTGGCCCGTCACTGAGTACTGAAACAGTAGCAGAGACAGTGGCCCGTCACTGAGTACTGAAACAGTAGGAGAGACAGTGGCCCGTCACTGAGTACTGAAACAGTAGGAGAGACAGTGGCCCGTCACTGAGTACTGAAACAGTAGGAGAGACAGTGGCCCGTCACTGAGTACTGCCACAGTAGGAGAGACAGTGGCCCGTCACTGAGTCTCTACACTACCCCACCCACTGGCTCTACACTACCACTAACAGAACTATAATAACCTTGATGTTTACAACTAATAATAACATAACTATAATAACCTTGTTGTTTACAGAGAGTTCATCACATATTACCGTGTTTACTACTAATAATAACAGAACTATAATAACCTTGGTGTTTACAGAGAGTTCATCTCATGTTACCGTGTTTACTACTAATAATAACAGAACTATAATAACCTTGGTGTTTACAGAGAGTTTATCTCATGTTACTGTGTTTACTACTAATAATAACAGAACTATAATAACCTTGTTGTTTACAGAGAGTTCATCACATATTACCGTGTTTACTAATAATAATAACAGAACTATAATAACCTTGTTGTTTACAGAGAGTTCATCACATATTACCGTGTTTACTACTAACAATAACATAACTATAATAACCTTGGTGTTTACAGAGAGTTCATCACATATTACCGTGTTTACTACTAATAATAACAGAACTATAATAACCTTGGTGTTTACAGAGAGTTCATCTCATGTTACCGTGTTTACTACTAATAATAACAGAACTATAATAACCTTGGTGTTTACAGAGAGTTCATCACATATTACCGTGTTTACTACTAATAATAACAGAACTATAATAACCTTGGTGTTTACAGAGAGTTTATCTCATGTTACTGTGTTTTGCCTGAAGATTAAATATTTGACAGGATAAATTCACTGCAGAAATGAAAACGCTTCCCTCCTTGGTTGCTACAGAGCAGAGAAGCCTAGCAACAGCTCGGTAACAGAAGGCAGCGTCAGCGTCATTACGATGCAGAGGGAATCACTCAGCGCCTTCCAGCAGTTTACAGCTGCCTGTTATACAACAACCGCTTACGAGACGCAAACTCACACACACTCACACTGTACGACAACACACACACTCACACTGTACGACAACACACACACACTGTACGACAACACACACACTCACACTGTATGACAACACACACACTCACACTGTATGACAACACACACACACTCACACTGTACAACACACACACACACACTGTACGACAACACACACTCACTCACACTGTACGACAACACACACAGACATACACACTGTATGACAACACACACACACTCACACACTGTACGACAACACACACACACACACACACTGTACGACAACACACACACACACTCACAATGTATGACAACACACACACATACACACACTGTACGACAACACACACACACACTCACAATGTATGACAACACACACACATACACACACTGTACGACAACACACACACACACACTGTACGACAACACACTCACACACACTGTACGACAACACACAAACACTCACACTGTACGACAACACACACACACACACACACACTGTACGACAACACACTCACACTGTACGACAACACACACACACACACACTCACACTGTACGACAACACACTCACACTGTACAACAACACACACAAACACTCACACTGTACGACAACACACGCACTGTACGACAACACACACAAACACTCACACTGTACGACAACACAAACACACTGTACGACAACACACACACAAACACTCACACTGTACGACAACACATTCACACTGTACGACAACACATTCACACTGTACGACAACACACACACTCTACGCCAACCTGCCGCCCCAAGCTACCGTAGCAGGATCTGGTTGTGTATCTGTGTGGGCATGATCCTACTGTTTACTGGGCTTCCCAACACTCTCACCAGTGGAGGAACATTAGATGCACACAGTAATTACAACACTTTCCCACTGTATAAAAGGCCGTGGCTCAAATAGCACCCCTTTCCCTAGATAGTGCACTTCATTTGACCACAGCCCTATGGGCCCTAGCGCACTACACAGAGAACAGGGTGCTATTTGGGATACAGGCCTAAATCCCTGCAAAGACTAAGCTGGCTGGGCAGTGGACAGGGAGTTGAAGCTCGCTGGCTGGACCAACCCAGGGAGGGGAATGACATCTGGTACATAATGAGGCTTCAAATGAGAGTGCAGAGTAGCAGAGCACATGGTTCATATTACTACTGATAATGTAGCAGAGCACATGGTTCATATTACTACTGATAATGTAGCAGAGCACATGGTTCATATTACTACTGATAATGTAGCAGAGCACATGGTTCATATTACTACTGATCATGTAGCAGAGCACATGGTTCATATTACTACTGATAATGTAGCAGAGCACATGGTTAATATTAATACTAATAATGTAGCAGAGCACATGGTTAATATTAATACTGATATTAATAATGTAGCAGAGTACATGGTTCATATTACTACTGATAATGTAGCAGAGCACATGGTTCATATTAATACTAATAATGTAGCAGAGCACATGGTTAATATTAATACTAATAATGTAGCAGAGCACATGGTTCATATTAATACTGATAATGTAGCAGAGCACATGGTTCATATTACTACTGATAATGTAGCAGAGCACATGGTTCATATTACTACTGATACTAATAATGTAGCAGAGCACATGGTTCATATTAATACTGATAATGTAGCAGAGCACATGGTTAATATTAATACTAATAATGTAGCAGAGCACATGGTTCATATTACTACTGATACTAATAATGTAGCAGAGCACATGGTTCATATTAATACTGATACTAATAATGTAGCAGAGCACATGGTTAATATTAATACTGATGATGTAGCAGAGCACATGGTTCATATTAATACTGATAATGTAGCAGAGCACATGGTTAATATTAATACTAATAATGTAGCAGAGCACATGGTTAATATTAATACTGATGATGTAGCAGAGCACATGGTTCATATTAATACTGATAATGTAGCAGAGCACATGGTTAATATTAATACTAATACTAATAATGTAGCAGAGCACATGGTTCATATTACTACTGATAATGTAGCAGAGCACATGGTTCATAGTAATACTAATAATGTAGCAGAGCACATGGTTAATATTAATACTAATAATGTAGCAGAGCACATGGTTAATATTAATACTAATAATGTAGCAGAGCACATGGTTCATATTAATACTGATAATGTAGCAAAGCACATGGTTCATATTACTACTGATAATGTAGCAGAGCACATGGTTAATATTAATACTAATAATTTAGCAGAGCACATGGTTCAAATTAATACTGATAATGTAGCAGAGCACATGGTTCATATTAATACTGATAATGTAGCAGAGCACATGGTTCATATTAATACTGATACTAATAATGTAGCAGAGCACATGGTTCATATTACTACTGATAATGTAGCAGAGCACATGGTTCATATTAATACTGATACTAATAATGTAGCAGAGCACATGGTTCATATTAATACTGATACTAATAATGTAGCTGAGCACATGGTTCATATTAATACTGATACTGATAAAGTAGCAGAGTACATGGTTCATATTACTCCTGATAATGTAGCAGAGTACATGGTTCATATTAATATTAATACTGATAATGTAGCAGAGCACATGGTTCATATTACTACTGATAATGTAGCAGAGCACATGGTTCATATTACTACTGATAATGTAGCAGAGCACATGGTTCATATTAATACCGATACTAATAATGTAGCAGAGCACATGGTTCATATTAATACTGATAATGTAGCAGAGTACATGGTTCATATTAATACTGATACTAATAATGTAGCAGAGCACATGGTTCATATTACTACTGATAATGTAGCAGAGCACATGGTTCATATTACTACTGATAATGTAGCAGAGCACATGGTTCATATTAATACTGATACTAATAATGTAGCAGAGCACATGGTTAATATTAATACTGATAATGTAGCAGAGCACATGGTTCATATTAATACTGATAATGTAGCAGAGCACATGGTTAATATTAATACTAATACTAATAATGTAGCAGAGCACATGGTTCATATTACTACTGATAATGTAGCAGAGCACATGGTTCATATTAATACTAATAATGTAGCAGAGCACATGGTTAATATTAATACTAATAATGTAGCAGAGCACATGGTTAATATTAATACTAATAATGTAGCAGAGCACATGGTTCATATTAATACTGATAATGTAGCAGAGCACATGGTTCATATTACTACTGATAATGTAGCAGAGCACATGGTTAATATTAATACTAATAATGTAGCAGAGCACACGGTTCAAATTAATACTGATAATGTAGCAGAGCACATGGTTCATATTAATACTGATAATGTAGCAGAGCACATGGTTCATATTAATACTGATACTAATAATGTAGCAGAGCACATGGTTCATATTACTACTGATAATGTAGCAGAGCACATGGTTCATATTAATACTGATACTAATAATGTAGCAGAGCACATGGTTCATATTAATACTGATACTAATAATGTAGCAGAGCACATGGTTCATATTAATACTGATACTGATAATGTAGCAGAGCACATGGTTCATATTACTACTGATAATGTAGCAGAGCACATGGTTCATATTACTACTGATAATGTAGCAGAGCACATGGTTCATATTAATACTGATACTAATAATGTAGCAGAGCACATGGTTCATATTAATACTGATAATGTAGCAGAGTACATGGTTCATATTAATACTGATACTAATAATGTAGCAGAGCACATGGTTCATATTACTACTGATAATGTAGCAGAGCACATGGTTCATATTACTACTGATAATGTAGCAGAGCACATGGTTCATATTAATACTGATACTAATAATGTAGCAGAGCACATGGTTCATATTAATACTGATACTGATAATGTAGCAGAGCACATGGTTCATATTACTACTGATAATGTAGCAGAGCACATGGTTCATATTAATACTGATAATGTAGCAAAGCACATGGTTAATATTACTACTGATAATGTAGCAGAGCACATGGTTCATATTACTACTGATAATGTAGCAGAGCACATGGTTCATATTAATACTGATACTAATAATGTAGCAGAGCACATGGTTCATATTAATACTGATAATGTAGCAGAGTACATGGTTCATATTAATACTGATACTAATAATGTAGCAGAGCACATGGTTCATATTACTACTGATAATGTAGCAGAGCACATGGTTCATATTACTACTGCTAATGTAGCAGAGCACATGGTTCATATTACTACTGATAATGTAACAGAGCACATGGTTCATATTACTACTGATAATGTAGCAGAGCACATGGTTCATATTACTACTGATAATGTAGCAGAACACATGGTTCATATTAATACTGATACTAATAATGTAGCATAGCACATGGTTTATATTACTACTGATAATGTAGCAGAGCACATGGTTAATATTAATACTAATAATGTAGCAGAGCACATGGTTAATATTAATACTGATAGTAATAATGTAGCAGAGTACATGGTTCATATTACTACTGATAATGTAGCAGAGCACATGGTTCATAGAGCACATGGTTCATATTAATAATAATAATGTAGCAGAGCACATGGTTAATATTAATACTGATAATGTAGCAGAGCACATGGTTCATATTAATACTGATAATGTAGCAGAGCACATGGCTCATATTAATACTGATAATGTAGCAGAGCACATGGTTAATATTAATACTGATAATGTAGCAGAGCACATGGTTCATATTAATACTGATACTAATAGTGTAGCAGAGCACATGGTTCATATTACTACTGATACTGATAATGTAGCAGAGCACATGGTTCATATTAATACTGATACTAATAATGTAGCAGAGCACATGGTTAATATTAATACTAATAATGTAGCAGAGCACATGGTTCATATTAATACTGATAATGTAGTAGAGCACATGGTTCATATTACTACTAATAATGTAGCAGAGCACATGGTTAATAGTAATACTAATAATGTAGCAGAGTACATGGTTAATATTAATACTGATACTAATAATGTAGCAGAGCACATGGTTCATATTAATACTGATAATGTAGCAGAGCACATGTTTAATATTAATACTAATAATGTAGCAGAGCACATGGTTCATATTAATACTGATAATGTAGTAGAGCACATGGTTCATATTACTACTAATAATGTAGCAGAGCACATGGTTAATAGTAATACTAATAATGTAGCAGAGCACATGGTTAATATTAATACTGATACTAATAATGTAGCAGAGCACATGGTTCATATTAATACTGATACTAATAATGTAGCAGAGCACATGGTTCATATTACTACTGATAATGTAGCAGAGCACATGGTTCATATTACTACTGATAATGTAGCAGAGCACATGGTTCATATTACCACTGATAATGTAGCAGAGTACATGGTTAATATTAATACTGATAATGTAGCAGAGCACATGGTTCATATTACTACTGATAATGTAGCAGAGCACATGGTTCATATTAATACTGATAATGTAGCAAAGCACATGGTTAATATTACTACTGATAATGTAGCAGAGCACATGGTTCATATTAATACTGATAATGTAGCAGAGCACATGGTTCATATTAATACTGATACTAATAATGTAGCAGAGCACATGGTTCATATTACTACTGATAATGTAGCAGAGCACATGGTTCATATTAATACTGATACTAATAATGTAGCAGAGCACATGGTTCATATTACTACTGATAATGTAGCAGAGCACATGGTTCATATTAATACTAATAATGTATAAAAACTACAGTTATACTTCAGAATTAGTATCATACACAGGCAGTAGGATCAGACAGACAGACAGACAGACAGACAGACAGACAGACAGACAGACAGACAGTGGGATCGGCTGCTGTCTTATATCCACTCTGTGAGACAGAACACCCTCTCAGATGATGAAATCTGAGGTAACGACAGAGAGGCAATCTAACTAAATATCTCCATTTAAAAAAAAGACGTCACGATTCTCACAGGATCAAAAAGTGGATACAATTCTTTCAAAGAAAGACAGCAGGAGAACAGAAAGACAGTAATTAAAAGACGTGGTACCTTGTCCCAGACCTGCTGTTTTTGACACTCTCTCTCTCTACTGCACCTGCTGTCTCTAACTCTGAATGATCGGCAATGAAAAGCCAACTGACATTTCCTCCTGAGGTGCTGACCTGTTGCGCCCTCTACAACCACTGTGATTATTACTATTTGACCCTGCTGGTCACCTATGAACATTTGAACATCTTGGCCATGTTCTGTTACAACTCCACCCGGCCACCCCTCATAGCCTGGTTCCTATCTAGGTTTCTTCCTAGCTTCTGGCCTTTCTAGGGACTACTAGTCTAGGGACTACTAGCCACACTGAAACGGTCCCCCTAGCTAAATATACCTCCAGTCACAGCCACTACCTGTCCCCCAACTAAATATACCCCCAGTCACAGCCACTACCTGTCCCCCAGCTAAATATACCTCCAGTCACAGCCACTACCTGTCCCCCAGTCACAGCCACTACCTGTCCCCCAGCTAAATATACCTCCAGTCACAGCCACTACCTGTCCCCCCAGTCACAGCCACTACCTGTCCCCCAGCTAAATATACCTCCAGTCACAGCCACTACCTGTCCCCCCAGTCACAGCCACTACCTGTCCCCCAGCTAAATATACCTCCAGTCACAGCCACTACCTGTACCCCAGTCACAGCCACTACCTGTCCCCCAGCTAAATATACCTCCAGTCACAGCCACTACCTGTCCCCAAGTCACAGCCACTACCTGTCCCCCAGCTAAATATACCTCCAGTCACAGCCACTACCTGTCCCCACAGTCACAGCCACTACCTGTCCCCCAGCTAAATATACCTCCAGTCACAGCCACTACCTGTCCCCCCAGTCACAGCCAAGACCTGTCCCCCAGCTAAATATACCTCCAGTCACAGCTACTACCTGTCCCCCAGCTAAATATACCTCCAGTCACAGCCACTACCTGTCCCCCAGCTAAATATACCCCCAGTCACAGCCACTACCTGTCCCCCAGCTAAATATACCTCCAGTCACAGCTACTACCTGTCCCCCCAGTCACAGCCACTACTTGTCCCCAACGTCACAGCCACTACCTGTCCCCCCAGTCACAGCCACTACCTGTCCCCCAGCTAAATATACCTCCAGTCACAGCTACTACCTGTCCCCCAGCTAAATATACCTCCAGTCACAGCCACTACCTGTCCCCCAGCTAAATATACCCCCAGTCACAGCCACTACCTGTCCCCCAGCTAAATATACCCCCAGTCACAGCCACTACCTGTCCCCCAGCTAAATATACCTCCAGTCACAGCCACTACCTGTCCCCCAGCTAAATATACCCCCAGTCACAGCCACTACCTGTCCTCCAGGTAAATATACCTCCAGTCACAGCCACTACCTGTCCCCCAGCTAAATATACCTCCAGTCACAGCCACTACCTGTCCCCCCAGTCACAGCCACTACCTGTCCCCCAGCTAAATATACCGCCAGTCACAGCCAGTACCTGTCCTCCAGCTAAATATACCTCCAGTCACAGCCACTACCTGTCCCCCAGCTAAATATACCTCCAGTCACAGCCACTACCTGTCCCCCAACTAAATATACCCCCAGTCACAGCCACTACCTGTCCCCCAGTCACAGCCACTACCTGTCCCCCAGGTAAATATACCTCCAGTCACAGCCACTACCTGTCCCCCAGCTAAATATACCCCCAGACACAGCCACTACCTGTCCCCCAGCTAAATATACCTCCAGTCACAGCCACTACCTGTCCCCCCAGACACAGCCACTACCTGTCCCCCAGCTAAATATACCTCCAGTCACAGCCACTACCTGTCCCCCAGTCACAGCCACTACCTGTCCCCCAGCTAAATATACCCCCAGTCACAGCCACTACCTGTCCCCCAGCTAAAGATACCTCCAGTCACAGCCACTACCTGTCCCCCAGCTAAATATACCTCCAGTCACAGCCACTACCTGTCCCCCAGTCACAGCCACTACCTGTCCCCCAGCTAAATATACCCCCAGTCACAGCCACTACCTGTCCCCCAGTCACAGCCACTACCTGTCCCCCAGTCACAGCCACTACCTGTCCCCCCAGTCACAGCCACTACCTGTCCCCCAGCTAAATATACCTCCAGTCACAGCCACTACCTGTCCCCCCAGTCACAGCCACTACCTGTCCCCCAGCTAAATATACCGCCAGTCACAGCCACTACCTGTCCCCCAGCTAAATATACCTCCAGTCACAGCCACTACCTGTCCCCCAGCTAAATATACCTCCAGTCACAGCCACTACCTGTCCCCCAACTAAATATACCCCCAGTCACAGCCAATACCTGTCCCCCAGTCACAGCTACTACCTGTCCCCCAGCTAAATATACCTCCAGTCACAGCCACTACCTGTCCCCCAGCTAAATATACCCCCAGTCACAGCCACTACCTGTCCCCCAGCTAAATATACCTCCAGTCACAGCTACTACCTGTCCCCCCAGTCACAGCCACTACTTGTCCCCAACGTCACAGCCACTACCTGTCACCCCAGTCACAGCCACTACCTGTCCCCCAGCTAAATATACCTCCAGTCACAGCTACTACCTGTCCCCCAGCTAAATATACCTCCAGTCACAGCCACTACCTGTCCCCCAGCTAAATATACCCCCAGTCACAGCCACTACCTGTCCCCCAGCTAAATATACCCCCAGTCACAGCCACTACCTGTCCCCCAGCTAAATATACCTCCAGTCACAGCCACTACCTGTCCCCCAGCTAAATATACCCCCAGTCACAGCCACTACCTGTCCTCCAGGTAAATATACCTCCAGTCACAGCCACTACCTGTCCCCCAGCTAAATATACCTCCAGTCACAGCCACTACCTGTCCCCCAGTCACAGCCACTACCTGTCCCCCAGCTAAATATACCGCCAGTCACAGCCAGTACCTGTCCTCCAGCTAAATATACCTCCAGTCACAGCCACTACCTGTCCCCCAGCTAAATATACCTCCAGTCACAGCCACTACCTGTCCCCCAACTAAATATACCCCAGTCACAGCCACTACCTGTCCCCCAGTCACAGCCACTACCTGTCCCCCAGGTAAATATACCTCCAGTCACAGCCACTACCTGTCCCCCAGCTAAATATACCCCCAGACACAGCCACTACCTGTCCCCCAGCTAAATATACCTCCAGTCACAGCCACTACCTGTCCCCCCAGACACAGCCACTACCTGTCCCCCAGCTAAATATACCTCCAGTCACAGCCACTACCTGTCCCCCCAGTCACAGCCACTACCTGTCCCCCAGCTAAATATACCCCCAGTCACAGCCACTACCTGTCCCCCAGCTAAAGATACCTCCAGTCACAGCCACTACCTGTCCCCCAGCTAAATATACCTCCAGTCACAGCCACTACCTGTCCCCCAGTCACAGCCACTACCTGTCCCCCAGCTAAATATACCCCCAGTCACAGCCACTACCTGTCCCCCAGTCACAGCCACTACCTGTCCCCCAGTCACAGCCACTACCTGTCCCCCCAGTCACAGCCACTACCTGTCCCCCAGCTAAATATACCTCCAGTCACAGCCACTACCTGTCCCCCCAGTCACAGCCACTACCTGTCCCCCAGCTAAATATACCGCCAGTCACAGCCACTACCTGTCCCCCAGCTAAATATACCTCCAGTCACAGCCACTACCTGTCCACCAGCTAAATATACCTCCAGTCACAGCCACTACCTGTCCCCCAACTAAATATACCCCCAGTCACAGCCACTACCTGTCCCCCAGTCACAGCCACTACCTGTCCCCCAGGTAAATATACCTCCAGTCACAGCCACTACCTGTCCCCCAGCTAAATATACCTCCAGTCACAACCACTACCTGTCCCCCAACTAAATATACCCCCAGTCACAGCCACTACCTGTCCCCCAGTCACAGCCACTACCTGTCCCCCAGGTAAATATACCCCCAGTCACAGCCACTACCTGTCCCCCAGCTAAATATACCTCCAGTCACAGCCACTACCTGTCCCCCAGCTAAATATACCTCCAGTCACAGCCACTACCTGTCCCCCAGTCACAGCCACTACCTGTCCCCCAGGTAAATATACCTCCAGTCACAGCCACTACCTGTCCCCCAGCTAAATATACCCCCAGTCACAGCCACTACCTGTCCCCCCAGTCACAGCCACTACCTGTCCCCCAGCTAAATATACCTCCAGTCACAGCCACTACCTGTCCCCCCAGTCACAGCCACTACCTGTCCCCCAGCTAAATATACCGCCAGTCACAGCCACTACCTGTCCCCCAGCTAAATATACCTCCAGTCACAGCCACTACCTGTCCCCCAGCTAAATATACCCCCAGTCACAGCCACTACCTGTCCCCCAGCTAAATATACCCCCAGTCACAGCTACTACCTGTCCCCCAGTCACAGCCACTACCTGTCCCCCAGCTAAATATACCTCCAGTCACAGCCACTACCTGTCCCCCCAGTCACAGCCACTACCTGTCCCCCAGCTAAATATACCGCCAGTCACAGCCACTACCTGTCCCCCAGCTAAATATACCGCCAGTCACAGCCACTACCTGTCCCCCAGCTAAATATACCTCCAGTCACAGCCACTACCTGTCCCCCAGCTAAATATACCTCCAGTCACAGCCACTACCTGTCCCCCAGCTAAATATACCTCCAGTCACAGCCACTACCTGTCCCCCAGCTAAATATACCCCCAGTCACAGCCACTACCTGTCCCCCAGGTAAATATACCTCCAGTCACAGCCACTACCTGTCCCCCAACTAAATATACCTCCAGACACAGCCACTACCTGTCCCCCAGCTAAATATACCTCCAGTCACAGCCACTACCTGTCCCCCCAGACACAGCCACTACCTCTCCCCCAGCTAAATATACCTCCAGTCACAGCCACTACCTGTCCCCCCAGTCACAGCCACTACCTGTCCCCCAGCTAAAAATACCCCCAGTCACAGCCACTACCTGTCCCCCAGCTAAAGATACCTCCAGTCACAGCCACTACCTGTCCCCGAGCTAAATATACCTCCAGTCACAGCCACTACCTGTCCCCCAGTCACAGCCACTACCTGTCCCCCTGCTAAATATACCCCCAGTCACAGCCACTACCTGTCCCCCCAGTCACAGCCACTACCTGTCCCCCAGTCACAGCCACTACCTGTCCCCCCAGTTACAGCCACTACCTGTCCCCCAGCTAAATATACCGCCAGTCACAGCCACTACCTGTCCCCCAGCTAAATATACCTCCAGTCACAGCCACTACCTGTCCCCCCACTCACAGCCACTACCTGTCCCCCAGCTAAATATACCCCCAGTCACAGCCACTACCTGTCCCCCAGCTAAATATACCCCCAGTCACAGCCACTACCTGTCCCCCCAGTCACAGCCACTACCTGTCCCCCAGCTAAATATACCTCCAGTCACAGCCACTACCTGTCCCCCAGCTAAATATACCTCCAGTCACAGCCACTACCTGTCCCCCAGTCACAGCCACTACATGTCCCCCAGCTAAATATACCCCCAGTCACAGCCACTACCTGTCCCCCAGCTAAATATACCTCCAGTCACAGCCACTACCTGTCCCCCAGCTAAATATACCCCCAGTCACAGCCACTACCTGTCCCCCAGTCACAGCCACTACCTGTCCCCCAGTCACAGCCACTACCTGTCCCCCCAGTCACAGCCACTACCTGTCCCCCAGCTAAATATACCTCCAGTCACAGCCACTACCTGTCCTCCAGGTAAATATACCTCCAGTCACAGCCACTACCTGTCCCCCAGCTAAATATACCTCCAGTCACAGCCACTACCTGTCCCCCAGCTAAATATACCCCCAGTCACAGCCACTACCTGTCCCCCAGTCACAGCCACTACCTGTCCCCCAGGTAAATATACCTCCAGTCACAGCCACTACCTGTCCCCCAGCTAAATATACCTCCAGTCACAACCACTACCTGTCCCCCAGCTAAATATACCCCCAGTCACAGCCACTACCTGTCCCCCCAGACACAGCCACTACCTGTCCCCCAGCTAAATATACCTCCAGTCACAGCCACTACCTGTCCCCCAGGTAAATATACCTCCAGTCACAGCCACTACCTGTCCCCCAGCTAAATATACCCCCAGTCACAGCCACTACCTGTCCACCAGCTAAATATACCTCCAGTCACAGCCACTACCTGTCCCCCAGCTAAATATACCCCCAGTCACAGCCACTACCTGTCCCCCAGCTAAATATACCTCCAGTCACAGCCACTACCTGTCCCCCAGCTAAATATACCTCCAGTCACAGCCACTACCTGTCCCCCAGCTAAATATACCCCCAGTCACAGCCACTACCTGTCCCCCAGTCACAGCCACTACCTGTCCCCCAGGTAAATATACCTCCAGTCACAGCCACTACCTGTCCCCCAGCTAAATATACCCCCAGTCACAGCCACTACCTGTCCCCCCAGTCACAGCCACTACCTGTCCCCCAGCTAAATATACCTCCAGTCACAACCACTACCTGTCCCCCAACTAAATATACCCCCAGTCACAGCCACTACCTGTCCCCCAGTCACAGCCACTACCTGTCCCCCAGGTAAATATACCTCCAGTCACAGCCACTACCTGTCCCCCCAGTCACAGCCACTACCTGTCCCCCAGCTAAATATGCCCCCAGTCACAGCTACTACCTGTCCCCCAGCTAAATATGCCCCCAGTCACAGCTACTACCTGTCCCCCAGACACAGCTACTACCTGTCCCCCAGCTAAATATGCCCCCAGTCACAGCTACTACCTGTCCCCCAGCTAAATATACCTCCAGTCACAGTCACTACCTGTCCCCCCAGACACAGCTACTACCTGTCCCCCAGCTAAATATACCTCCAGTCACAGTCACTACCTGTCCCCCCAGTCACAGCTACTACCTGTCCCCCAGCTAAATATGCCCCCAGTCACAGCTACTACCTGTCCCCCAGACACAGCTACTACCTGTCCCCCAGCTAAATATACCCCCAGTCACAGCCACTCCCTGTCCCCCAGACACAGCTACTACCTGTCCCCCAGCTAAATATAACACCAGTCACAGCCACTACCTGTCCCCCCAGTCACAGCCACTACCTGTCCCCCAGGTAAATATACCCCCAGTCACAGCCACTCCCTGTCCCCCAGACACAGCTACTACCTGTCCCCCAGCTAAATATACCCCCAGTCACAGCCACTACCTGTCCCCCCAGTCACAGCCACTACCTGTCCCCCAGGTAAATATACCCCCAGTCACAGCCACTACCTGTCCCCCAGCTAAATATACCCCCAGTCACAGCCACTACCTGTCCCCCAGGTAAATATACCCCCAGTCACAGCCACTACCTGTCCCCCAGCTAAATATACCCCCAGTCACAGCCACTACCTGTCCCCCCAGTCACAGCCACTACCTGTCCCCCAGCTAAATATACCTCCAGTCACAGCCACTACCTGTCCCCCAGGTAAATATACCTCCAGTCACAGCTACTACCTGTCCCCCAGCTAAATATACCTCCAGTCACAGCCACTACCTGTCCCCCAGGTAAATATACCCCCAGTCACAGCCACTACCTGTCCACCAGCTAAATATACCTCCAGTCACAGCCACTACCTGTCCACCAGCTAAATATACCTCCAGTCACAGCCACTACCTGTCCCCCCAGTCACAGCCACTACCTGTCCCCCAGCTAAATATACCTCCTGACACAGCCACTACCTGTCCCCCAGCTAAATATACCCCCAGTCACAGCCACTACCTGTCCCCCAGCTAAATATACCCCCAGTCACAGCCACTACCTGTCCACCAGACACAGCTACTACCTGTCCCCCAGCTAAATATACCTCCAGTCACAGCCACTACCTGTCCCCCAGCTAAATATACCCCCAGTCACAGCCACTACCTGTCCCCCAGCTAAATATACCTCCAGTCACAGCCACTACCTGTCCCCCAGCTAAATATACCCCCAGTCACAGCCACTACCTGTCCCCCCAGTCACAGCCACTACCTGTCCCCCAGCTAAATATACCTCCAGTCACAGCCACTACCTGTCCCTCCAGTCACAGCCACTACCTGTCCCCCAGCTAAATATACCCCCAGTCACAGCCACTGCCTGCCCCCCAGCTAAATATACCCCCAGTCACAGCCACTACCTGTCCCCCAGCTAAATATACCCCCAGTCACAGCCACTACCTGCCCCCAGCTAAATATACCCCCAGTCACAGCCACTACCTGCCCCCCAGCTAAATATAACCCCAGTCACAGCCACTACCTGTCCCTCCAGTCACAGCCACTACCTGTCCCCCAGCTAAATATACCCCCAGTCACAGCCACTACCTGTCCCCAAGTCACAGCCACTACCTGTCCCCCAGCTAAATACACCCCCAGTCACAGTCACTACCTGTCCCCCAGTCACAGCCACTACCTGTCCCCCAGCTAAATATACCTCCAGTCACAGCCACTACCTGTCCCCCAGCTAAATACACCCCCAGTCACAGCCACTACCTGTCCACCAGACACAGCTACTACCTGTCCCCCAGCTAAATATACCTCCAGTCACAGCCACTACCTGTCCCCCAGCTAAATATACCTCCAGTCACAGCCACTACCTGTCCCCCAGCTAAATATACCCCCAGTCACAGCCACTACCTGTCCCCCAGCTAAATATACCCCCAGTCACAGCCACTACCTGTCCACCAGACACAGCTACTACCTGTACCCCAGCTAAATATACCTCCAGTCACAGCCACTACCTGTCCCCCAGCTAAATATACCCCCAGTCACAGCCACTACCTGTCCCCCAGCTAAATATACCTCCAGTCACAGCCACTACCTGTCCCCCAGCTAAATATACCCCCAGTCACAGCCACTACCTGTCCACCAGACACAGCTACTACCTGTCCCCCAGCTAAATATACCTCCAGTCATAGCTACTACCTGTCCCCCAGTCACAGCCACTACCTGTCCCCCAGCTAAATATGCCCCCAGTCACAGCCACTACCTGTCCCCCAGCTAAATATACCTCCAGTCACAGCCACTACCTGTCCCCCCAGTCACAGCCACTACCTGTCCCCCAGCTAAATATACCTCCAGTCACAGCCACTACCTGTCCCCCAGCTAAATATACCTCCAGTCACAGCCACTACCTGTCCCCCAGCTAAATATACCCCCAGTCACAGCTACTACCTGTCCCCCCAGTCATAGCCACTACCTGTCCCCCAGCTAAATATACCTCCAGTCACAGCTACTACCTGTCCCCCAGCTAAATATACCTCCAGTCACAGCTACTACCTGTCCCCCCAGTCACAGCCACTACCTGTCCCCCAGCTAAATATACCTCCAGACACAGCCACTACCTGTCACCCAGGTAAATATACCTCCAGTCACAACCACTACCTGTCCCCCAGCTAAATATGCCCCCAGTCACAGCCACTACCTGTCCCCCAGCTAAATATACCTCCAGTCACAGCCACTACCTGTCCCCCCAGTCACAGCCACTACCTGTCCCCCAGCTAAATATACCTCCAGTCACAGCCACTACCTGTCTCCCAGCTAAATATACCTCCAGTCACAGCCACTACCTGTCCCCCAGCTAAATATACCCCCAGTCACAGCTACTACCTGTCCCTCCAGTCATAGCCACTACCTGTCCCCCAGCTAAATATACCTCCAGTCACAGCTACTACCTGTCCCCCAGCTAAATATACCTCCAGACACAGCTACTACCTGTCCCCCCAGTCACAGCCACTACCTGTCCCCCAGCTAAGTATACCCCCAGTCACAGCCACTACCTGTCCCCCAGCTAAATATACCTCCAGTCACAGCCACTACCTGTCCCCCAGCTAAATATACCTCCAGTCACAGCCACTACCTGTCCCCCAGCTAAATATACCTCCAGTCACAGCTACTACCTGTCCCCCCAGTCACAGCCACTACCTGTCCCCCAGCTAAATATACCTCCAGACACAGCCACTACCTGTCACCCAGCTAAGTATACCTCCAGTCACAGCCACTACCTGTCCCCCAGCTAAATATACCTCCAGTCACAGCCACTACCTGTCCCCCAGCTAAGTATACCCCCAGTCACAGCCACTACCTGTCCCCCAGCTAAATATACCTCCAGACACAGCCACTACCTGTTCCCCAGCTAAATATACCCCCAGTCACAGCCACTACCTGTCCCCCAGCTAAATATACCCCCAGTCACAGCCACTACCTGTCCCCCAGACACAGCCATTACCTGTCCCCCAGCTAAATATACCTCCAGACACAGCCACTACCTGTCCCCCAGCTAAATATACCTCCAGACACAGCCACTACCTGTCCCCCAGCTAAATATACCCCCAGTTACAGCCACTACCTGTCCCCCAGCTAAATATACCCCCAGTCACAGCCACTACCTGCCCCCCAGCTAAATATACCCCCAGTCACAGCCACTACCTGCCCCCCAGCTAAATATAACCCCAGTCACAGCCACTACCTGTCCCTCCAGTCACAGCCACTACCTGTCCCCCAGCTAAATATACCCCCAGTCACAGCCACTACCTGTCCCCAAGTCACAGCCACTACCTGTCCCCCAGCTAAATACACCCCCAGTCACAGTCACTACCTGTCCCCCCAGTCACAGCCACTACCTGTCCCCCAGCTAAATATACCTCCAGTCACAGCCACTACCTGTCCCCCAGCTAAATACACCCCCAGTCACAGCCACTACCTGTCCACCAGACACAGCTACTACCTGTCCCCCAGCTAAATATACCTCCAGTCACAGCCACTACCTGTCCCCCAGCTAAATATACCCCCAGTCACAGCCACTACCTGTCCCCCAGCTAAATATACCCCCAGTCACAGCCACTACCTGTCCACCAGACACAGCTACTACCTGTACCCCAGCTAAATATACCTCCAGTCACAGCCACTACCTGTCCCCCAGCTAAATATACCCCCAGTCACAGCCACTACCTGTCCCCCAGCTAAATATACCTCCAGTCACAGCCACTACCTGTCCCCCAGCTAAATATACCCCCAGTCACAGCCACTACCTGTCCACCAGACACAGCTACTACCTGTCCCCCAGCTAAATATACCTCCAGTCACAGCTACTACCTGTCCCCCAGTCACAGCCACTACCTGTCCCCCAGCTAAATATGCCCCCAGTCACAGCCACTACCTGTCCCCCAGCTAAATATACCTCCAGTCACAGCCACTACCTGTCCCCCAGTCACAGCCACTACCTGTCCCCCAGCTAAATATACCTCCAGTCACAGCCACTACCTGTCCCCCAGCTAAATATACCTCCAGTCACAGCCACTACCTGTCCCCCAGCTAAATATACCCCCAGTCACAGCTACTACCTGTCCCCCAGTCATAGCCACTACCTGTCCCCCAGCTAAATATACCTCCAGTCACAGCTACTACCTGTCCCCCAGCTAAATATACCTCCAGTCACAGCTACTACCTGTCCCCCAGTCACAGCCACTACCTGTCCCCCAGCTAAATATACCTCCAGACACAGCCACTACCTGTCACCCAGGTAAATATACCTCCAGTCACAACCACTACCTGTCCCCCAGCTAAATATGCCCCCAGTCACAGCCACTACCTGTCCCCCAGCTAAATATACCTCCAGTCACAGCCACTACCTGTCCCCCCAGTCACAGCCACTACCTGTCCCCCAGCTAAATATACCTCCAGTCACAGCCACTACCTGTCTCCCAGCTAAATATACCTCCAGTCACAGCCACTACCTGTCCCCCAGCTAAATATACCCCCAGTCACAGCTACTACCTGTCCCCCCAGTCATAGCCACTACCTGTCCCCCAGCTAAATATACCTCCAGTCACAGCTACTACCTGTCCCCCAGCTAAATATACCTCCAGACACAGCTACTACCTGTCCCCCCAGTCACAGCCACTACCTGTCCCCCAGCTAAGTATACCCCCAGTCACAGCCACTACCTGTCCCCCAGCTAAATATACCTCCAGTCACAGCCACTACCTGTCCCCCAGCTAAATATACCTCCAGTCACAGCCACTACCTGTCCCCCAGCTAAATATACCTCCAGTCACAGCTACTACCTGTCCCCCCAGTCACAGCCACTACCTGTCCCCCAGCTAAATATACCTCCAGACACAGCCACTACCTGTCACCCAGCTAAGTATACCTCCAGTCACAGCCACTACCTGTCCCCCAGCTAAATATACCTCCAGTCACAGCCACTACCTGTCCCCCAGCTAAGTATACCCCCAGTCACAGCCACTACCTGTCCCCCAGCTAAATATACCTCCAGACACAGCCACTACCTGTTCCCCAGCTAAATATACCCCCAGTCACAGCCACTACCTGTCCCCCAGCTATATATACCCCCAGTCACAGCCACTACCTGTCCCCCAGACACAGCCATTACCTGTCCCCCAGCTAAATATACCTCCAGACACAGCCACTACCTGTCCCCCAGCTAAATATACCTCCAGACACAGCCACTACCTGTCCCCCAGCTAAATATACCCCCAGTTACAGCCACTACCTGTCCCCCAGCTAAATATACCTCCAGTCACAGCCACTACCTGTCCCCCAGCTAAATATACCTCCAGTCACAGCTACTACCTGTCCCCCAGCTAAATATACCCCCAGTCACAGCCACTACCTGTCCCCCAGCTAAATATACCTCCAGTCACAGCCACTACCTGTCCCCCAGCTAAATATACCCCCAGTCACAGCCACTACCTGTCCCTCCAGTCACAGCCACTACCTGTCCCCCAGCTAAATATACCTCCAGTCACAGCCACTACCTGTCCCCCAGCTAAATATACCTCCAGTCACAGCCACTACCTGTCCCCCAGCTAAATATACCCCCAGTCACAGCCACTACCTGTCCCCCAGCTAAATATACCCCCAGTCACAGCCACTACCTGTCCCCCAGCTAAATATACCCCCAGTCACAGCCACTACCTGTCCCCCAGTAAATATACCCCCAGTCACAGCCACTACCTGTCCCCCAGCTAAATATACCTCCAGTCACAGCCACTACCTGTACCCCAGCTAAATATACCTCCAGTCACAGCTACTACCTGTCCCCCAGCTAAATATACCCCCAGTCACAGCCACTACCTGTCCCCCAGCTAAATATACCTCCAGTCACAGCCACTACCTGTCCCCCAGCTAAATATACCCCCAGTCACAGCCACTACCTGTCCCTCCAGTCACAGCCACTACCTGTCCCCCAGCTAAATATACCTCCAGTCACAGCCACTACCTGTCCCCCAGCTAAATATACCTCCAGTCACAGCCACTACCTGTCCCCCAGCTAAATATACCCCCAGTCACAGCCACTACCTGTCCCCCAGCTAAATATACCCCCAGTCACAGCCACTACCTGTCCCCCAGCTAAATATACCCCCAGTCACAGCCACTACCTGTCCCCCAGCTAAATATACCTCCAGTCACAGCCACTACCTGTCCCCCAGCTAAATATACCTCCAGTCACAGCCACTACCTGTCCCCCAGTCACAGCCACTACCTGTCCCCCAGCGAAATATACCCCCAGTCACAGCCACTACCTGTCCCTCCAGTCACAGCCACTACCTGTCCCCCAGCTAAATATACCTCCAGTCACAGCCACTACCTGTCCCCCAGCTAAATATACCTCCAGTCACAGCCACTACCTGTCCCCCAGCTAAATATACCCCCAGTCACAGCCACTACCTGTCCCCCAGCTAAATATACCCCCAGTCACAGCCACTACCTGTCCCCCAGCTAAATATACCCCCAGTCACAGCCACTACCTGTCCCCCAGCTAAATATACCCCCAGTCACAGCCACTACCTGTCCCCCAGCTAAATATACCTCCAGTCACAGCCACTACCTGTACCCCAGCTAAATATACCTCCAGTCACAGCTACTACCTGTCCCCCAGCTAAATATACCCCCAGTCACAGCCACTACCTGTCCCCCAGCTAAATATACCTCCAGTCACAGCCACTACCTGTCCCCCAGCTAAATATACCCCCAGTCACAGCCACTACCTGTCCCTCCAGTCACAGCCACTACCTGTCCCCCAGCTAAATATACCTCCAGTCACAGCCACTACCTGTCCCCCAGCTAAATATACCTCCAGTCACAGCCACTACCTGTCCCCCAGCTAAATATACCCCCAGTCACAGCCACTACCTGTCCCCCAGCTAAATATACCCCCAGTCACAGCCACTACCTGTCCCCCAGCTAAATATACCCCCAGTCACAGCCACTACCTGTCCCCCAGCTAAATATACCTCCAGTCACAGCCACTACCTGTCCCCCAGCTAAATATACCTCCAGTCACAGCCACTACCTGTCCCCCAGTCACAGCCACTACCTGTCCCCCAGCTAAATATACCCCCAGTCACAGCCACTACCTGTCCCCCCAGTCACAGCCACTACCTGTCCCCCAGTCACAGCCACTACCTGTCCCCCCAGTCACAGCCACTACCTGTCCCCCAGCTAAATATACCTCCAGTCACAGCCACTACCTGTCCCCCCAGTCACAGCCACTACCTGTCCCCCAGCTAAATATACCTCCAGTCACAGCCACTACCTGTCCCCCAGCTAAATATACCCCCAGTCACAGCCACTACCTGTCCCCCAGTCACAGCCACTACCTGTCCCCCAGTCACAGCCACTACCTGTCCCCCCCAGTCACAGCCACTACCTGTCCCCCAGCTAAATATACCTCCAGTCACAGCCACTACCTGTCCCCCAGCTAAATATACCCCCAGTCACAGCCACTACCTGTCCCCCCAGTCACAGCCACTACCTGTCCCCCAGTCACAGCCACTACCTGTCCCCCCAGTCACAGCCACTACCTTTCCCTCCAGTCACAGCCACTACCTGTCCCTCCAGTCACAGCCGCGACCTGTCCCCCAGCTAAATATACCCCCAGTCACAGCCACTACCTGTCCCCCAGCTAAATATACCCCCAGTCACAGCCACTACCTGTCCACCAGCTAAATATACCCCCAGTCACAGCCACTACCTGTCCCCCAGCTAAATATACCTCCAGACACAGCCACTACCTGTCCCCCAGCTAAATATACCCCCAGTCACAGCCACTACCTGTCCCCCAGGTAAATATACCTCCAGTCACAGCCACTACCTGTCCACCAGCTAAATATACCCCCAGTCACAGCCACTACCTGTCCCCCAGCTAAATATACCTCCAGACACAGCCACTACCTGTCCCCCAGCTAAATATACCTCCAGTCACAGCCACTACCTGTCCCCCAGCTAAATATACCTCCAGTCACAGCCACTAACTGTCCCCCAGCTAAATATACCTCCAGTCACAGCCACTAACTGTCCCCCAGCTAAATATACCTCCAGTCACAGCCACTACCTGTCCCCCAGCTAAATATACCTCCAGTCACAGCCACTAACTGTCCCCCAGCTAAATATACCTCCAGACACAGCCACTACCACTTCCACCATTGGGGTACCAGGATCAGAGAAGAGTTTGGACAGGGCTGAACGGGAGATACCCTCATGTTGGGGATTGGAGGGCCAAGAGACCAGAGGTGGCAGAACGGAGTACTCAGGGTTTGGGGTGTCGAGTTTTGAGCAGAGCCTGAAGGAAGGGATGGGGCAGCTCCTCTCACTGCTTTGCAGGCCAGTAACCATCAACACCTAGAGACCCCATATAGGACCATGTTACAACACAACCATCAACACCTAGAGACCCCATATAGGACCATGTTACAACACAACCATCAACACCTAGAGACCCCATATAGGACCATGTTACAACACAACCATCAACACCTAGAGACCCCATATAGGACCATGTTACAACACAACCATCAACACCTAGAGACCCCATATAGGACCATGTTACAACACAACACCTAGAGACCCCATATAGGACCATGTTACAACACAACACCTAGAGACCCCATATAGGACCATGTTACAACACAACCATCAACACCTAGAGACCCCATATAGGACCATGTTACAAAACAACCATCAACACCTAGAGACCCCATATAGGACCATGTTACAACACAACCATCAACACCTAGAGACCCCATATAGGACCATGTTACAACACAACCATCAACACCTAGAGACCCCATATAGGACCATGTTACAACACAACCATCAACACCTAGAGACCCCATATAGGACCATGTTACAACACAACCATCAACACCTAGAGACCCCATATAGGACCATGTTACAACACAACCATCAACACCTAGAGACCCCATATATGACCATGTTACAACACAACCATCAACACCTAGAGACCCCATATAGGACCATGTTACAACACAACACCTAGAGACCCCATATAGGACCATGTTACAACACAACCATCAACACCTAGAGACCACATATAGGACCATGTTACAACACAACCATCAACACCTAGAGACCCCATATAGGACCATGTTACAACACAACCATCAACACCTAGAGACCCCATATAGGACCATGTTACAACACAACCATCAACACCTAGAGACCCCATATAGGACCATGTTACAACACAACACCTAGAGACCCCATATAGGACCATGTTACAACACAACACCTAGAGACCCCATATAGGACCATGTTACAACACAACACCTAGAGACCCCATATAGGACCATGTTACAACACAACACCTAGAGACCCCATATAGGACCATGTTACAACACAACCATCAACACCTAGAGACCCCATATAGGACCATGTTACAACACAACCATCAACACCTAGAGACCCCATATAGGACCATGTTACAACACAACCATCAACACCTAGAGACCCCATATAGGACCATGTTACAACACAACCATCAACGCCTAGAGACCCCATATAGGACCATGTTACAACACAACACCTAGAGACCCCATATAGGACCATGTTACAACACAACCATCAACACCTAGAGACCCCATATAGGACCATGTTACAACACAACCATCAACACCTAGAGACCCCATATAGGACCATGTTACAACACAACCATCAACACCTAGAGACCCCATATAGGACCATGTTACAACACAACCATCAACACCTAGAGACCCCATATAGGACCATGTTACAACACAACCATCAACACCTAGAGACCCCATATAGGACCATGTTACAACACAACCATCAACACCTAGAGACCCCATATAGGACCATGTTACAACACAACCATCAACACCTAGAGACCCCATATAGGACCATGTTACAACACAACCATCAACACCTAGAGACCCCATATAGGACCATGTTACAACACAACCATCAACACCTAGAGACCCCATATAGGACCATGTTACAACACAACCATCAACACCTAGAGACCCCATATAGGACCATGTTACAACACAACCATCAACACCTAGAGACCCCATATAGGACCATGTTACAACACAACCATCAACACCTAGAGACCCCATATAGGACCATGTTGCAACACAACCATCAACACCTAGAGACCCCATATAGGACCATGTTACAACACAACCATCAACACCTAGAGACCCCATATAGGACCATATTACAACACAACCATCAACACCTAGAGACCCCATATAGGACCATGTTACAACACAACACCTAGAGACCCCATATAGGACACAGACCTACTCAGCCAGGTAGACACCCCCAGGCAGGGAGACAGGCCTACTCAGCCAGGTAGACACCCCCAGGCAGGTAGACACCCCCAGGCAGGGAGACAGACCTACTCAGGCAGGTAGACACCCCCAGGCAGGGAGACAGGCCTACTCAGCCAGGTAGACCGAGGCTGACCTGACAGGCGATAGCAGAGAAACAACCGAGGCAGACCTGACAGGCGATAGCAGAGAAACAACCGAGGCAGACCGGACAGGCGATAGCAGAGAAACAACCGAGGCTGACCTGACAGGCGATAGCAGAGAACAACCGAGGCAGACCTGACAGGCG